>NC_090651.1:13732504-13847504 GCF_040937935.1 Hyperolius riggenbachi | reverse complement strand
GAATGGCTCTGAGGGCTAGATTTGGCCCGCGGGCCGGATGTTTGACATGTATGCTCTAGACTGAGGACCAGGGCCAACAGGATAACTAACGACCCCTTCCACTCCGGAAATTGTTACTTTGAACGTTCTCAGACCAGGCCTACTGGTCCTTCCCCAAAAAACTTCCAGGTACAAAAACACCTATCCCCAAGCCAGCCTTCTCCTGAATTTGAGAGCACCCCTCAACCAAATACTCTATGCTCCGACTTCTGTTTTTCCTGTACCTACTGAATTATTGAACCTATGCCTCAATGAATATATATGTCTGTAATCTATGTCTATTATATTGCACCACCAAAAATTATTTCAGGTGTGAGACCTGTCGTACTTGAATAAAGCTGATTGTGATACTCATTCTAAACTCACGTATTCTTCCGCTTATCTGCTAGATACCTGTACAGGGGCGTAACTAGAAATCACTGGCCCCCCCTGCAAAACTTTAGATGGGCCCCCCTTCCCCTGCACACTTAATAGGGACTGTCTACAAGTCTTTGTCTACAACACTTTGTATGATTCGTTATGGCTGAGCAGATGCAGTCATTAGAACAATTGTGCAGAGAGCAGAAAGTTTTTTTTCTCTCCTTGCCCTGAGTTGTCAGCCTCTCAGGGCAGGGCCCTCTGTGGCTTCTGGACCCCCCTGCGGCTGCATCCCTTGCAGGGTCTATTGTTACGCCCCTGTACCTGTACTATTGATGGAAACTCGTGATAAATACTGGCAAAACAACTTGTAATAAATCCAAAGAAAAAAAAAAAAAAAGTATACCACGAAAAGAGCCAACATCTAATCTACATACAACACTACGCCGCTGACATACTTTGTAATAAAATATGATTTATGTGTGCGTTGCGGAGGCTGGTGGGTGGTCCTCATTGCAGTGCTGGCCCAACATTTTCTGCTCCTAATCCCTCTGATAATTCCCCGACCTGATTGGTCTGGCTGGTGATGGACGAGTCCCTGGTTCCCGGACACACACACACTCACCCTGAATACAGCCCCTCCGACTCCGGCCACAGCGTCCCCTCAGCACAACAAAGGGCGCTGTTGTTTGGTCGCCGCTCTCTCCGGAGAGGCTTAGGGACATTTTTGTCATTTTTGAACAGCTCATATCTGGCAAAAGTTGTCTAATCTCTTTAACTTCTAATCTTCGCTCTTGAAAACTCCTGGTGCCGATTATTATTGCCGGGCCCCAGTTCTTTTAGGCTAATTAGGTAAAGATTACTTCAGCCAGCGGGATAATAATCGTTTCATTTCAAGGTTGTTATCCAAACAAGGCTTTCTGGAGAAGTTAAAGGGGATATCCGCAAACTCTGGGAATTGGTTTGGATGCCTCTGTATAGTATTGAGGGGGAACGCAAAGCGAGCGTAGCGTCCCGAACTCCGAGAAATTGTGAGCTAACTCTGAACCTGTATATCAAAGAATGGCGCCGAGACGCAATAGGCTGTTTAGTCCCCGCCCACCTACAAGCTGCTCCTGCCATACACAGGACTTCGTGGGAGCGATCAGGCTGTAGGACAAATAACAGGTATGTATATTTTATGGCGAGGGGCCCCATCTCAGGTTCCCTTTAAAACTAATGTTAAGCTGAAAAACAAAAAAACAAAAAACAGATACTCACCTAAGGAGAGGGAGGGCTCTGGGTCCTATAGAGCCCTAACACTCCTCTCATGGGCCCCGTGCTCCAGTGATGTCACCCCAGTTTGAATCCCCCGCTGCAGGAGGCTTCAGGACCCGACTGCTTCTGAAGACAGGCGGCTCTGTACTGCGCATGCGCGATCGCACGAGAGTGTGCTCACGCATGCGCAGTACAGAGCAGCCTGTCTTCGGGAGCACTCAGGGTTCTGAAGACTTCTGAAGCCTTCTGCGGCGGCAGAAAGCAGTATTCAGTAGATCGGTCAGATACTGCTCACCGGGTGACAGCGCTGGAGTGCAGGGACCAGGAGAGGAGAGGGCAGGCTCTATAGGACCCAGAGCCTTTCCTCTCCATAGGCGAGTATCTGTTTGTCATCTGTTTTTTTTAGTTCAGTTTAACATTCACTTTAATTTTTTTTTTTTTTTTAATATTCATTTATAAATGATTTAGTCAGTGTTTGCCACATTGTAAAATTGTTTCTTTCCCTAACTTACATTCTGACATTTATCACATGGTGACAGCATCTTTAGTCCAGTCAGTTAATCTCTGCAGAATGTTCATTTAGCGTTCAGCCACATAATCGCTTTTCTGAGCGTTTTCTGATTGATTAGCGCTCTGAACGCTTTTTAAAAAAAAAAATCGCTCCCATTCACTTTCATTAAAATCGTGGTAAAAAACCCCGCAGATCATGTACGGGAAAAAAAAATAAATAGATGGCCATGATTTTTAAAAATTGCCCAGAAAGCGCTTATCAATCACAAGCGCTCAGAAAAGCGTTTAGTGTGGCTGAGCTCTACTTAGAGTTCTAAAGCCAGAGAAAAATATACACTTGGTCTCCCAGAATGCTCTGGGAGGAGAATTCCGCATAGCTAAACAACCTAGGCTAAGCATCACTGGGAGGGCGGCGCTTTATACCAATACACTGCAACATATTATTATAGGAACTGTTTCTGCTGCTGAAACCAGGATAATTACCATAAAAGTGAGTATATCTGTGGCTACAGGGCCTCTCTGATAAAACCTATTTTGCTTAATCAGCCGCTAGTCCCGGAACTCGCACAATTCAGCCAATGAACCGGAAGAAGGTAAGGATGCTGATGTATGTTCGTACACAGCCTCTAGGGGGCGGTATGGTTCCCATCCATAGGCTGGACAGATGTCAGAGTGTCGGCATTTATTCTCCCCTGACATGTAACCCACACTGGCCCATTTTACGGTGGGGCTCAGTCATGCTGAAGAATGCACCTGTCTGGGAGACATGTATTGTATTATGGGATGCCGGGAGTCTCCGGCATGGGAAAGTCCTGCGGATGAGCAGGGAAGGGCTCCGCTTCCTCCTGCCCGAGCGCCCGGCTCCCCTTTCACAGCCTTTATATTCTGAAACCCGAGACGCTTCCGTTTTTTGTTTTACAATCTTTAATGTGTGGAACAGGTGTCAGCAAAGCTGAAATCATAGAATGGAGGGCTCTCTGCCTTCTCTGCACCTCTCAAGGAAGCCACGGCCAGAGTGGAGATCCTCCAAACCCAACACAGCCGATTACACCAAAAACATGCAGCCCGGGATTATCTGCAGGGAAGGAAGCCACGGCCAGAGTGGAGATCCTCCAAACCCAACACGGCCGATTACACCAAAAACATGCAGCCCGGGATTATCTGCAGGGAAGGAAGCCACGGCCAGAGTGGAGATCCTCCAAACCCAACACGGCCGACTACACCAAAAACATCCATCCCAGGATTATCTGCAGGGAAGGAAGCCACGGCCAGAGTGGAGATCCTCCAAACCCAACACGGCCGATTACACCAAAAACATGCAGCCCAGGGTTATCTGCAGGGAAGGAAGCCATGGCCAGAGTGGAGATCCTCCGAACCCAACACGGCCGATTACACCAAAAACATCCATCCCAGGATTATCTGCAGGGAAGGAAGCCACGGCCAGAGTGGAGATCCTCCAAACCCAACGCGGCCGACTACACCAAAAACATCTATCCCAGGATTATCTGCAGGGAAGGAAGCCACAGCCAGAGTGGAGATCCTCCGAACCCAACACGGCCGATTACACCAAAAACATCCATCCCAGGATTATCTGCAGGGAAGGAAGCCTCGGCCAGAGTGCAGATCCTCCAAACCCAACACGGCTGACTACACCAAAAACATCCATCCCAGGATTATCTGCAGGGAAGGAAGCCTCGGCCAGAGTGGAGATCCTCCGAACCCAACACGGCCGACTACACCAAAAACATGCAGCCCAGGATTATCTGCAGGGAAGGAAGCCACAGCCAGAGTGGAGATCCTCCGAACCCAACACGGCCGATTACACCAAGAAACATCCATCCCAGGATTATCTGCAGGGAAGGAAGCCACAGCCAGAGTGGAGATCCTCCAAACCCAACACGGCCGATTACACCAAAAACATCCATCCCAGGATTATCTGCAGGGAAGGAAGCCACGGCCAGAGTGGAGATCCTCCAAACCCAACACGGCCGACTACACCAAAAACATCCATCCATCCCAGGATTATCTGCAGGGAAGGAAGCCTCGGCCAGAGTGGAGATCCTCCGAACCCAACACGGCCGATTACACCAAAAACATGCAGCCCAGGATTATCTGCAGGGAAGGAAGCCACAGCCAGAGTGGAGATCCTCCGAACCCAACACGGCCGATTACACCAAAAACATCCATCCATCCCAGGATTATCTGCAGGGAAGGAAGCCACAGCCAGAGTGGAGATCCTCCAAACCCAACACGGCCGATTACACCAAAAACATCCATCCATCCCAGGATTATCTGCAGGGAAGGAAGCCTCGGCCAGAGTGGAGATCCTCCGAACCCAACACGGCCGATTACACCAAAAACATCCCGGGTTATCTGCAGGGACTGCACTGCATTCCTAACAGGCCAGATTCAGACATTATTGTTATTAGTCAGGTGAATAGGAAATAGTACGGCACGGTGGTGTAGCGGTTAGCGCTCTCACCTAGCAGCGCTGGGTCCCCGGTTCGAATCCCAGCGAGGGCACTATCTGCACAGAGTTTGTATGTTCTCCCCGCGTGTGTGGGGTTCCTCCAGGCACTCCGGTTGCCTCTCACATCCCAAAAACATACAGATAAGTTAATTGGCTTCCCCCTAAATTGGTCCTAGACTGATACATACACTACCCGATACACACAGACATAGGACTATGGCAGGGACTAGATTGTGAACCCCTCTGAGGGACAGTTAGTGACAATATACTCTGTGCAGTGCTGCGTAATATGTCCGAGCTATATAAATACTAAATAATAATAATAATAATAGAACCTATTAATAATCAAGTGAACACATGAGCCTTTACAGCGTGACATGTTACACGATGAGATAAAAGGACCCCCTTGTTTTCGCTCAGTAGCCAGGGCCTTGTTCTCTCATGAAGCAAGGTGAAACAATTGCATCAGGTGCAGAGAGTACAGGGGAGGATGTTTGTACTGTGGTTACACTTTCAGCGTGCAGTCAGAGTAGGAGGAGAGCGAGGGGAAAGAGGTCATCATTTCAGAAATGCAGCTTGTTGTGCTGTGCGAGGAGTCTGACAGTGAGGAGGGGGTAGGTAGGAGAGCAGCATTGGAGAAAAGCAGCTTGTTGTGCTGTGTGAGGAGTCTGGCAGTGAGTGAGGAGGGGGGGGGGGGGGAGGCAGGGGAGCAGCATTGGGGAACAGCAGCTAGTTGTGCTGTGTGGGGGAGTCTGACAGTGAGTGAGGAGGGGGAGGCAGGAGAGAAGCATTGGAGAAAAGCAGCTTGTTGTGCTGTGTGAGGAGTCTGGCAGTGAGTGAGGAGGGGGGGGGGGAGGCAGGAGAGCAGCATTGGAGAAAAGCAGCTTGTTGTGCTGTGTGAGGAGTCTGGCAGTGAGTGAGGAGGGGGGGGGGGGGGGAGGCAGGGGAGCAGCATTGGGGAACAGCAGCTAGTTGTGCTGTGTGGGGAGTCTGACAGTGAGTGAGGAGGGGGAGGCAGGAGAGAAGCATTGGAGAAAAGCAGCTTGTTGTGCTGTGTGAGGAGTCTGGCAGTGATTGAGGAGGGGGGAGGCAGGAGAGCAGCACTGGAGAAAAGCAGCTTGTTGTGCTGTGTGAGGAGTCTGACAGTGAGTGAGGAGGGGGGAAGCAGGATGGCAGCAATGTTTCATTTGACTTGCACAGCAGAAGGGAGGAGGTGGCACTGCTGTCCTGACTGAGGAGGAATGGAGGACGGCCTACTGGCTGAGGGTGAGCAGGTTGTTTGTCACAGACTTGCAGCCAGCCAGTGTGCTATTGTGTTGAGCTGTCATGTCTCATATGCTCCCTTGCTGAGAGATTCCTAGAACCCACTAGCAGTGCTTTTCTGAGCGTTTTGTGATTTGAAAGATCTTAATAATATAATGTAATGCTGTGGGGAGCGATGTGATTTCATAAAAATCGCCCACAGCATTGCATTAGCAAAAGCTTTTTCAAATCACTAACGCTTAGAAAAGGCTGCTAGTGGGTTTGAGCCCTGAAGCAAAGTAAACAGTCAGGTGCTGTGCAACTATCTGGAAGGGGGGGGGGGGGGGGGGTGAAGAGGCATCCTCACAAGTTTGCCTCAGGCAGCAAACAAACAAAAAAAACAAAAAAAAACAAAGGCTAGAACCGTCCCTGTCAGTCATTATGTGTACAATTTGCATTACATTCCCATACAAGCCACAATTAGTAGCGCTTCATTTTCCATCTCCAGGAACAAGTGGAAAATCCTAATGTTAAAATATTTAGAGGTACAGGAAGTGGAAACCATGTTAAGGAATGAAGACCAGCAGTTTTTCAGCAGCTAGTGGCTTTCATTTCCTAGCTCAGCTTCCACTTCCTGTACCAGGAAAGGTCTGTAGGTTGTGAGGATCTGCTGCTCATCTATTTTTCAGCAGCTAGTGGCTTTCATTTCCTAGCTCGGCTATCACTTCCTGTACCAGGAAAGGTCTGTCGGTTGTGAGGATCTGCTGCTCATCTATTTTTCAGCAGCTAGTGGCTTTCATTTCCTAGCTCAGCTTCCACTTCCTGTACCAGGAAAGGTCTGCAGGTTGTGAGGATCTGCTGCTCATCTATTTTTCAGCACCTAGTGGCTTTCATTTCCTAGCTCAGCTTCCACTTCCTGTACCAGGAAAGATCTGCAGGTTGTGAGGATCTGCTGCTCATCTATCTTTCAGCAGCTAGTGGCTTTCATTTCCAAGCTCAGCTTCCACTTCCTGTACCAGGAAAGATCTGCAGGTTTAGAGTATTTGCTGCTCATCAGTTGCCATTGGTGATCACCGTGGTCTTTTCCTTAGGTGACTTCTGCCATCAGCTAAGCTGGCCACACGAAGATGGAGTTACCTCTAATTACAGCTCTCGGTGTAATCAAGAGAGGAGTCTGACCTCATAATCACCAGCTACAGCTTAAATGAACCCGACGCTGGGCACCGTCTACACAACACAGGGCAGCAAACCGCTCATTACACCCTGCAGACTATAATATTGTGGGCGGAGACACGACGGCCATTACCGCACCCAAACAACGGCTCCAAGTCCTCTCAGTGAGGACATTAGTCGGAGTATGCGTTCCTTTCATCCAGCACCATGCCTGCTCTATGCCAGAGAACAATGGAAGACGTACTTGGCTTCCCGGAATCATGGGGAAGCTGGTTTGTCTTCCTCAATTCAGGTTTAATACCCAGCTCCAGGAAATCCAACTTTTAGTTTTGGATGGTGTGGAAAGGGGTCTGTTATCTTCATTGCTGTCCAGGTCCTGGACTCCCATGTCTGAGATATTCCTTCACTTTCCACCCCTTCAGGAAGTGAGGTCGGTCATGACCTATTGGCACTTCCCCAAACAGGTATATTGGATTATTAACGGACCACTATTGAGAAATTGTAACATTTTCAATACATGTAAACGCACACAAATAAGAAGTGTATTTCTTCCAGAGTAAAATGAGCCATAACTTACTTTTCTCCTGTGTTGCTGTCACTTACAGTAGGTAGTTGAAAGCTGACAGATCTGACAGATTTTTGACTAGTCCATCTTTTAACCTCCCTAGTGTTCTGGACGAGCTAGGCTCATCCAGAGATGCCGGAGGCCGCCGCTCAGGCCCTGCTGGGACGATTTGAACACTTTTTTTTGAAACACGCAGCTAGCACTTTGCTAGCTGTGTGTTTCTCCGCTTGCCGCCGATACCCGCCGCGTTATAGGGGCTCCCCCCCAGACCCCATGCGCAGCCTGGCCAATCAGTGCCAGGCAGCGCTGAGGGTGGATCGGGACTCCCTATGACGTCATTCTGTTGGTCGCCATGGCAACTGGCGACGGGAAAAGCCCTCAAGGAAATCCCTTTCAGAGCGGGATTTCCTGACGGGCATAGGCGCCGGCGGGAATCGAAAGGGTAGGTGGGAATTGGAAGGGAGGGGGGTATCATGTAGCTAGCGCTAGGCTAGCTACATGCTTAAAAAAAAAAAAAATTAGGTACAAAAAACCATGCGCAGCCGTGCGGCTGCGCATAATCAGAACGCCCAGCAGGTTAACCACTAACCTATCCTGGGGTTTTACCCCTTAAAAACCAGCGCAATTTTCTACATTTCACACACCTCCCATTCATTAGCCAATAACTTCATCACTGCTTATCACACATAAATGTGTCTAAATAAAGGTCTGAAAGCAGTGCAATTTTTTCACGCGCTTTTAGAACCTAAAAATAGGGGGGGGGGGGGGGGGAAATCATACCGCAGTGAGACCTGTGGCAGCTCTGCACTTACCTCCCTGGGATCCAGCGCTGCAATTCTCCCTCAGTCTTCCAGGTGGCACTGTACCCCTATAGTGAGATCGCCATCTGTTATGACGACAAAAGGCGATCTCATCCGAGGGATGGAGAGCCACCGAGGACCGGATGAAGAATGGCTGTCGGCATCTGGATCCCGGGAGGTGAGTTAAAACGCCCGCTGCGCTGCACTGTCTCTGCATACCTCCCGGCAGATACCCAGAGTCAGACTTGGGATTACCACTTCCGGTTCCCCCCTCCCCCCCCCCCCCGATCCTGACTTGGGGTTACCGCCAAAGAGTTTAAATATGAACACAATTGTTGTACAATAAGTATCTCCAGGTCAGTACACGCTCCATTAGACCTGCCTCATAGGGTGTATTAAGGTTGTGCCAAATATCCACTTGTGATTGGTTCTCTTTAAACCCACCGCCAGCTACTCAGAACCAAAATACCCATTTTGGCTGAACGGCCCTTTTAACGTTGCCGCGGTATTCATAACCACGCTCGCAATCAGACTGGCTCCCGTTTTTCTTGGGTGGAGGGAAAGATGAACAATTTTCCCATTGATATTAGATTGCAGATTTGCTGAAGGCTACAGAGGAGAGCGGAGTGTAAAAGGATCCGGGACAGAGCTGCAGGATCACAAAACACATGTAATATACAACGCATACATTAACTCCTGGCACGTGCGCCGGCCCCCATTATACAGTGTAAACCCATTTGTGCCAAAGAGAAATGAGATCATTCTGCCAAAATCTCGGGTCAGGTGAGGACAGCCGGGGAGCGCAACGTCGGTGCGTGTTCACATTGAAGCCTCGTACACACTGTAGGGGTTCCCTGTCACGGATCGGTACACGGTCCCTTGGACGACAGTGCCATGGCAACACTGTAAACACACGCTATCAGCCTCCAGGCTAGCAACACATCTGCCGCCATGTGGGGGCAGCCAGCAAGGTGAACTATCACTCAAGTACAGGTATCTGCTGGTCCTAATCTGGGCATGGGACTGGCACCAATGGGAGGGATATGGCTATACTGGAGGTAACTGGCTATATTTGGGGTATATGACTATACTGGGGTGATATAATTGTTACTTCACCGGATAGGGGAGATGGTAGCGTCTTGGTGATCATCTGACCTCGTTATACACGGAGTGGCCAAAAAGAGAGTGTGTGCGAGTGTGAGTGTGTGTGTTTTTTTTATAGTTACACCTAATGAGTATGAGATTTAGGAAGGTTAGAAGAAAAAAAAAAAAAGTGAAGCTGGTTCCAAGTGCTATAATTTGCTTAAAATTAGCATACCATTTGCATAACACCTGACCTGCAAAAGGTGCTCAGCGGTATTTCTCTCCCTGTTTGAAGAAGCATGCAGTCAGACTTCAGGCAGACCACTTGATCTGAATCCTGACTACAGATGATCAGCACAAGGCTAATAATAATGAACGCAAAATGGTAGGCAACTTGGAACTCAGAAAGTATTGTAAGCTGAGAAGAAGTAGAATGCCTGGACAAGTAGCCTTTGTTAAAATGGAATAAAAAGATGGCCGCTTCCATCTCTCTCATTAAGAATTCCCTCTAAGAGGCTTATTTTTAAAGCGGTGGCTCTGCTGATCTCCAAATTAGTGATAGTCAAGTAGATGCAAATAACTTCGAGTTGATACAAATGTATGTACTTTTTCATGCAAAATTATGCAGCTTGAAATTGAATCAAATCCTGCTGAGGTAAAATTTGCTTTAAAAATTTGCATCAACTCTAAATTATTTTCATCTTCTTGACCATCACTACTCCAGATAGGTGCGAATCATCTCTCAGGCCTGGAACCCACTGAAAACCGCAAACGCAAAACGCAACCGCTAGCGTTTTGTCTGTGCGGTTTGCAAGCGGATTCATGCGCGTTTTGGGTTGTGTTTTGCAACATTGTATTTTTTTTCCCCAGCGGGTGCCTAGCGTTTTGCGTTTTGCGTTTTTATCCTGATTGGTCCTGTGAATTATTTTTCATTTTGTTACAGTGTGCTGAACCGCAAAACGCTAGCAAAACCGCTCAGTTTAGGTTTTGCTGAGCGTTTCCGCTAGCGGTTCAATACTTTACATTGAAGCACTAACTCTCCCAAAATGCTGCACGTCCTGCATTTGCGTTTCTGAGAAACGCAAACGCTCCTGTGGAAGTTGCCCCATCCATTAACATTAGCCCAGCGTTTTGGCAAACTGCTAGCGTATCGCAGTGCTGCCAAAGCGCTCCTGTGGGTTCCAGCCCTCAGGAAATAATGGAACATTTCCAGGTTTTCATAATTCTAAAAGTAATAGTCACCTTAAGGCTGCTTCCACACAGGGACGTTACAGGCGCACGTTAGTGCAGCCTGTAACGCTCCCCCAACGCACAGCAATGTAACACAAGTGGGCTGTTCACAGTGCCCACGTTGCGTTACATGTAACGCTGCACGTTGTAGTGAAAGTGCAGCATGCTGTGCGTTCTAGCGGCTTTAGACGAGTTAGACTGCTTGCACATGCTCAGTGGGGGCGGAGAGGAGGCGGGGAGATGCCGCTACAGTAGCCGCGCACATGGCTACTTAATATTCACTGCACTGGCGGCCGCTGATTGGCCAGCGGGACCACGTGATGCGGAGTGTCTCACTCCGCATCACGTGGTCCCGCCGGCCAATCAGCGCCACCCTGGGAGACCTTATGCGGATAGAGCCGCCTAACGCGGCTCACTCTACTGTCCTCTCCCGCACCACCATGCGTTGCGTTAGGGGCACGTTATGCGACCATAACGTGACGTCCCCTAAAACGCAACGTCTTAGTGTGTAAGTAGCCTAAATGATTGCTGCTTATAGGCCTCATTTCCACAGACTGTTGATAGGCAGTGAAATGCCTCTCAAACTCTTAATGGCTCACTGCTGCCTGGTAACTGCTCACTGCTGCCTGGTAACTGCTAACTGAGCACACAGCTTAACAGTTCATGGAAAAAAAGGTCTTGTTAAAGAATTGCTGCTTTCATAAAACACCCCCCTATGCTCTTATGTACTGGTGATTTGGTATCAATCACCATAATATTTAAAGGACCACTACTGCAAAAAAATTATCTATATCTATCTATATCTATATCTATATCTATATATATGCATTTCTTCCAGAGTGAAATGAGCTATAAATTATTTTTCTCCTATGTTTCTGTCACTTAGAGTAGCTAGTAGAAATTTGACGGAACTGACAGGTTTTTGACTACTCCATCTCTTCATGGGGGACTCTCTAGATTTCATTTATTCTTTACAAAAGCACCTCCTGAAAAGTTGATCCCTGCCGCGCACAGGTGACTGCGGCCGAAGAACATACAGAAATGTACCCTGTATGTACAGAGCATTTAGCCTGTCTAATTCTCCCTCATTTGTGACTAATCACCAGTGTAATTTGATCTCAGCTCTGGCATCTCCTCTGCCACAGCAGAGCAGCTAATTTGTAAACACAGGATGTTAACCTAATGTCTGCTTCCATGAAAGCAGGAAGTAGACACACTGCAGATTTATTGCAGGATTCGTATCAGCTGTAACAAAGAAATGTTTTTCTTTAAAGGTCCTTATGCTTTTGCTTATCTTTTAGAGCGGAGAGGAAGTTCTGAGTTCAGGTCCGCTTTAAGGGTGACGTGTACGCTGCGGGTGTTACCCAGAAGCCCGCTGCACTTTGTACCTTGGCGTTTCCTCATTATGCGTGCCGCCAGGCCGGTCACATTCTGTTCCTAATGTTGTGAAAAGGAAACTTGGTGGCTTAATACCGGCACTCTATCTATTACATCGCAGAATGGGCTTTCATGCCACGGCCATTGTCTGCACGGGCATATGGGAATGAGAACGCATTGGCGAAATTACCTTAGGGACGCGGTGAGCGCAGGGCCAATCAATGCATAATCAGACAACTCCCTCCGACTTTTTTTTCCCCCCTTTCTTTTTTTTTTTTTAACAAGTCTTTAAGCAAAGATCAGCCACTAAAACTGAGATTCCTTTTTGCTAATTAAGCAGCTTGTTAATTGCCCCGGCGGTCTCTAATGATGAGTCATTATGCATTTTACCAGGGCCGTTTGACATCAATAGGCCTGCAAGCGCTGTGCAAACAAAGGGACAGCTACTTTTTAATGAATAAGGTTAATACTGTCTCCTAAGTGGTAGCAGATTTGGAAAGAGGAAAAAAATTGGGTCCTATTGTAATTTAATCACCCCCCCCCCCCCCCAAAAAAAAAAAACAACACAAAAAACAACCTAGCTACAAGTGTAGACTGACGAGGTGCTGCGTAGCTTAGCTGCGTCCGTGGACGGCGTCTGAATGATTTCAGGTTCGGTCAATAGGAGTTAATTGTTTGCCAAAACACAATTGCGGAGCAAGCTTGTTAAACACAGGCCCATTGTTAAGCTCCTTGACATGATCTGCCTAATTTAGCCTATTTATTATGCTTTAAGGTCGAGCTAAATGGGAAATGGGCTGACATGGGAGGGCGGGCCCTGCACAAAATCCATGGCGCTTTATGGCGTCGCTCCTGAAAGGGGAAAAAAAAAAATACACTCCAAAGAACTAAAGGTAGTATAAGAATAAGATGAAAAAAAATTGTACTACATGGCAGATAAAGTATGAACCCCGGAACCGAAGTGTAAAGTGTAAGGGCCTATTTACACTGAGGCGATATGCAGGCGACTCCCGAATCACCGGCGATCGCTAGCGCTTTGAAAAGCGCTAGTCTAATTAAAAGTATACGGCAGTGATCTCTCTGCAGTGATCGCCGGCACTTCGCGATATGCTGTAAACAAAAACAGAGCGCATGCAGCACTTTTTCGCCATTTTAGGGCTTGATTCACTAAACCAGATATCATAACTCATATCACGGCCGCGGTAGAATTTTTGAGTGCGAAAATTCACGATTGCGCGCGGAAACGTGAAGATGCTAGCGCGCCCATGATAGGAGTTATCTAGGTTTATTAAAGGAAGCCCTTAAAGTGATCGTGATTAAAATGTTTTAAAAAGTGAGTAGCGATTGCTCACTAATCGCTAAATTGTCCACTAAAAAAAAAATATGCAAAAAAACCCTGAAAAAATCCCCCCGATTTTGCTAGCGTTTTACGATCCCCTGTGTGAATGGACCCTCAGGGCTGGTTTAGACGGGCAATGAATGCTGGCAGGTGACAAGTAGTGGGTACGATGGAGGCGTCCAATGTGCGTTCTATTTTAGTATTTTTAGATACAAATAAAAAATTATATAATAAAAAGAGAGGTAATCTCCAGAAGATAGAGAAACCAGTTCAACTGTAAAAAAGTTTGTATTCAAAAAGCAATCTGACAACAAGTTTCACAGGTCATGGCCCGCTTCCACAGGTCAATACAAAATGCCTTGATAGCATAGGGGATAGAGTGTAGGCGACTCTTATGTCTGGCAGGTGACAAAAGCATCCTGTGAAAGGGAAAAAACTACCATTCCATTGCAATGAGTGGATAGTTTTTGGCGTTGTTCGCGTAACTGCTGCGGTAGAGTCCGTCATCTCATCGTGGTTGGTACATGCAGTGTCCAGCCTCGGCTGCGTTCCCCATTTCCGTGTCCCTCTAGAGGCTCAAGATCACAAAAAGTCCTGTATGCTGCATTCTTTGGGTGTTTTCACTTTCCTAGGATCCAGTGAAAAAAAAATAAAAAATAAAAAATAAATAAATAAATAAAATCGCATTGTAAGAGCGCATCGAAATCGCATACTTTTTGCGAATCATAAGGCTCTGTTCACACTGAGGAGTTTGAGGCTTTTCACTAGGAGATCGTTCACACTGCAGGGCTCGCGATTTGTGGAAATCACCTAACGTGCTGCATGCAGTATTGGAGCAATCGCAGTGTGATTTCAGAATCGCAATCGCCACAAAATCGTGGTCACAATCACTTGGCAACAGGAAGTGAGATGCACGCTGGCACTTGCAGTGATGTGAGATTGAATCCAATTACTCTAGCCATGCCATGTACAACTATAGGGTTTCACATGCCTGTCCATTTTTTTCCTCTACATACGATTTGGACTGCATTTCAAGGCTGCGTTTCCCGTCCGAATCACAGGCGGGGAAACGCTGCAAATACCTTCGCCTGTGGAAATGGGCTCTAAGAATTAAGTTAAAAATCTGCACCGCCCTAAAACACAATCATGAAGATGGAAATTGGTTGTGAGGCGCGGTAAAGCGAAGGGTTAAGCCCAGATCTTAGTATTTGGGAAGAGATGGCAGCCGGAAAGCCGTGTGTTGTTTTTCTGCGCTGTCCTGTGTACACGGATTCCTCTCAGGAGCTGTTGAGTGAGCGGTCTTGTCTGGCGCTCACACGTTCTGCTCTGGCAAGGCCAGGTCCGGGGGAACGTCTACCAATCTACGCCGCAACAATCTCTCCTGCCAGCTCTCCACAGATCGGCACCGTCTGGGTCGGATCGATTTATTTAGGCTAATATACTGTAACACCACAGCTAGGGACGGTCGGAAACGCCAATATCTAATTCTGACCGAATTACGCATTCCAAAAAGGGGAATTCCAAGGAAATCTGGATTTATGAGTAAATCTGATTTTCCAATCCTTGCAAAATGTTTTGTTTGCTAATTTTGTCAATAAAGTTAGTTCATTAAAAAATGTTTTTTAATCTTTTTTTTTTTTTTTTTTTTTTTGCAAATGTATGCTATAAGCAACAACCGCGGTACACCAAAATCTCTGATAGGCCGAACACTTCCAAGGCCTGCGACTGGCCTTAAATATTTTGAGTCTTGATTCTCGGATTTTCGCTGTATATCCAAGCAGCTCGGGGTGACCAAAAACTAGTAGGAGAGTACAGGGGACTAAACCCGCCGTGCAATACTTCTTCTCTGATTGGCCCAATATTTCCCAGTCTAAGTAATGCGGTATTCACGGAATCCCGATCGGAAACTCGGAAATCAGAATTTGGATTCGGAAGCTCATCCCTAATCACAGCAACGCTTAACTTTAAAATTTGCTACTGAAAAAAAGTTCACAATACTATATTGGGGTTTAAAGTGAACCTGTAAGGAAAAAAAATGCCCCATGTAGATACTTACCTTAGTAGAGGAGGTAATCCCAAGGCTTTCTCATGTTCCTCACCCCAATGATCCAGCGCTGGGAACCCTCAAACCTCAGTGACAAGGGCTTGTTGACAGGGGTGCTGCCTGGCGCAGGCAAACCAAGCAGCTGCTTAGGGCATCGCCCGCAGTAGGGACCTCCCCCGCTGCCACAACCACCCCGTATGTGACTTGTATGGCCATTGCTGCCTCCCTGTCATTCATAACACAGAGCTCAGAGCAGCGGCATTGAGAGCAGAAGGGAGAGCGGCGCGGTGACGCTGCAGATGCAGAAGTGGGGTTCATCGGTCACTCTCTGCATTTGAAGAGTGGTGCACGGTTACTGCATGGCTCCCAACTGTCCCCGTTTTGGAGGGACAGTCCCTCTTTCCCCCCCATTTGTCCCTCTTTCAGGACTGATGTACAGATCTGTGTAAATATATGTATTTTATCTACTGAAAAAAAATGTGTTTAATTGACTCAAAACGTTATTCCCATCCTTTAAATGTATATATTTCTTATTCTCAGATGTTAATATGAAGGAAAATGAACCAGGACAGTAAAGGCTCATACACACATCAGACTATAGTCTTTTGAAAATGAAAGATCACAGACCAATCTTACCACCCTTCATGTAGTATGAGAGCCATACTCTACACAGTCTTTTCTATGGAGCTGAACTCCACATCAGAAAAGAAAAGACTGTGAAGGTATGGCTCTCATACTACATGGAAGGGGGTAAAATTGGTCTGTGATCTTTCATTTTCAAAAGACCATGGTCTGATGTGTGTATGTGGCCTAAGGATCAGTGTGGTTTAATTTCTAGAACAATATATTTGAAATCTTTGGTATGCGTGACGAGGGGTGTGCCAGGAGCGTGATTAGGGGTGTGGCTTAGATGTATCTTTTATCTCAAAAAGTTGGGAGATCTGTTACTGTGCGCTACTCTCCTCTCGGGTCGCCACTGATCTGCATGTCTGTAAGGGTTGGGGGGATGGGGAGACAGCAGGAAGCTATACACCCCCACTGATACAAATGCCCTACATGGGGGGACCCCTTTGGCTACCGATATTGGGGGAGCATCTTTGCTACCTATACTGGAGGTGACTACCTATACAGGGGACATCTTTGGCTACCCATTATTATTGCGGGAGAAAGGGCCTTAGATTGGGGAGGGGGCAGGAGTTTTCAGCTATCATAATGCAGTATTACTATAGAGTTAGTGGGCCTGATATGAACTCTAACTTATGCCGGATGCCTGCTTTAAAGTGGACCCAAACACTTGCACAAGACAGCAGGAAAACATTGAGAAGTGCACCCTGTATGTATTTAGAGAGTTCAGCCTCTCTAAAACCCCCTTATCTGTGACTAATCACAAGTTGTAATTTGATCCCTCAGCTGTGTCAGCCAGCTGCCTGGGCAGAGAGCAGATTTGTAAACAGAAGATGTTTAAGAAGAACTGTAGTAAGCGTGATATGGAGGCTGCCATATTTATTTCCTAATAAACAATACCAGTTGCCTGGCAGTCCTGCTGGTCTATGTGGCTGCAGTAGTGTCTGAATCACACCAGAAACAAGCATGCAGCTAATCTTTTCAGATCTGACAATAATGTCAGAAACACCTGATCTGCTGCATGCTTGTTCAGGGGCTGTGGCTAAAAGTATTAGAGGCAGAGGAGCAGCAGGGCAGCCAGGCAACTTATTGTTTAAAAGGAAAAATATGGCAGCCATGTACTTCTCACTACAGTTGTCCTTTAATAATATGTCTGCTTCCATGAAAGCAGGAAGTAGACACTGCAGGTTATGTTGTTGCTTATCTTTTAAAAACAGAGAGGAAGTTCTGAGTTTAGATCTGCTTCAAAGAGGAACTCCAGTGAAAATAATGCAATAAAAAAGCGCTTCATTTTTAAAATAATTATGTATAAATTAAATTTAGTCAGTGTTTGCCCATTGTAAAATCTTTCTTCTCCCTGATTTACATTTTGACATTTATCACATGGTGACATTTTTACTGCTGGCAGGTGATGTCAGTGGAAGGAGATGCTGCTAGCTGTTTTGGCAGTTGGAAACAGCTGTAAACAGCTATTTCCCACAATGCAGCAAGGTTCACAGACAGGAAACTGCCAGGACCATGGTCCTCACAGTTTCCTGTGGGAGGGGTTTCAGCACAGTATCAGCCATACAGAGCTCCCTGATGATCTATTTGTGAAAAGGAATAGATTTATCATGGGAAAGGGGGTATCAGCTACTGATTGGGATGAAGTTCGGTTCTTAGTCACGGTTTCTCTTTAAAGTACACCTGAAGCTAAAAAAAAAAATGCTTTGTGATTCTCAAAGGACCTCAAAGGTAACGAGCAGCAGGAGAGTCGTCAGGGGCAAGTGTTCTGGCATCCCACTATTCTCATTTTAAAACTTTCAGTACACTTTAGGTATGTTTTAAAAAATCTGCCTTGCCAATCAACTATTTTCTTAAAGAGGAGCTGTCAGCCATACGATCTGAGGGAAGAACAACACATAAGTAGATAAAATCGTTGCTCTACTTACAGTACATAACAGATGCATTGTACTGTCCACGTTTTGATTTTAGTGAATTTTAAACTATGGCTATTTTGAAGCCAATCCTGATGTCATTTCCTCCCTTACTCTCCTCTGTCTGGTTGTTTCTGCATTGCCCGCCCTTCACTATAGAAAGTGCATTATCTCAGCATGAGAAATATGAGCCAATCAGAGAGCAACAGAGGTGTGGCAGAGGAAAACAGGAGGGAAAGAGGCTTCAGCCAATCAGGCTGCATTAGTTAAGTCTGAGGGGAAAGTAGAGAAGCAAAAAAGGACAACCCAGCATGCCCTGCAACTTCCTTTTTGTGTACCAAATAAGAGTCAGATAAACTGGGGAAGATCATTTATTAACAAGAAAAGTAATAGTGATTTTAACTTCTGGATTGCCTGGTTAGCATCCTTATTACTTGTTTACCAGATAAAAATAAAGAGTTGATTTTTGATGTAATGCCCGACAGTTACACTTTAACAACAATCAGAACTGATTTCGATATTGGGAATAGTTTCAGTTCTTAAAGAGGAACTTCAGTGAATATAATGTAATAAAAAAGTGCTACATTTTTACAATAATTATGTATAAATGATTTAGTCGGTGTTTGCCCATTGTAAAATATTTTAAATCCCTGATTTACATTCTGACATTTATCACATGGTGACATTTTTACTGCTGGCAAGGGATGTAGCTGCTGCATGCTTTTTTGGCAGTTGGAGACAGCTGTAAACAGCTATTTCCCACAATGCAACAAGGTTCCCAGACAGGAAACTGCCAGGAGTACCTCGATCCTCAGAGCTTCTTGTGGGAGGGGTTTCACCACAATATCAGTCATACAGCGCCCCCTGATGGTCTGTTTGTGAAAAGGAATAGATTTCTCATGTAAAAGGGGTTATCATCTACTGATTGGGATAAAGTTCAATTCTTGGTCGGAGTTTCTCTTTAAGTGCTGATAATAGTTTCAGTTGTGGTGTAGTGGTTAGCGCTCTCGCCTTGCAGCGCTGGGTCTCTGGTTCGAATCCCAGCCGGGTCAACATCTGCAAGGAGTTTGTATGTTGTCCCCGTGTTTGTGTGCGTTTCCTCTGGGCACTTCGGTTTCCTCCCACATCCCAAAAACATACAGATAAGTCAATTGGCTTCCCCCTAAAAATTGTCCCTAGACTATGATACATGAGGGACAGTTAGTGACAAGACAATATACTCTGTATAGCGCTGCGTAATATGTTGGCGCTATATAAATACTTTAAGTGCCTTGGATCGATGATTTTTCCTTTCAACGCAAATCTGATTGAAAATACGATAGTTTTTTAAAAATCCCACATTAATGTTTAGACTTTGGCTTTTCAAATTGGTTTTAAGGCTACAAGTATTATTTTTATACTTGTGAGTGGAGTTTGAGGTTCTCCTTAACCCCCCCCCCCCCCCCCCCCCTCTAATAGATTAATAAGATATAATGCAGTCCAGGTTCTGGAAGCGTAGTGCAGAATACGAGAGAACAGTCTTTTATTACCGACATTTGTTTCATTTCTTAAAAGGCTCTCTTCATAGTTCATTAATCACATTTCGGGGCTGGTGTGTTTAATAAGCGGGGCGCGACGTTCAAGAAAAATAACCCATCTGCTCTTTGGAACGCTCGCGCTAAAAGTCTTCCCTTGGCAGCGGCGCTCTGCCGGCTATTAGCGGAGGGCCCGGGCAGCGTAAACACTGCTGGAGTGGCTGCAGGATGGAGAGGATCATTAAAGAGCTACAAAAAAAAAATTAAAAAAAATTAAACAACTTGACCGAGAGACTCGCCAACAATCCAGCCTTTCAGGATGCGGGGCCTGCAAAGAAAACAGAGCGCGGGCCCTTCGCTGGTTAATCAAGGAGTATTCAGACCCGTGCCCAGCGCGGCCCGACTGCGGTCAGGGTTTGGTCTCACGTTAAAATAGATGAATGTGATGTTCCCGCGTCTATAGTGATTAATCCAGCGCGGAATACAAACAGATCATTAAACTGGTGCAGCAGCCAGGGCCGGGCCGAGGCATAGGCTGGAGAGGCTCCAGCCTCAGGGCGCAGTGTAGGAGGGGACGCACAATTCATTCAGCTGTCATTCCTAATTGTGTTTGAAGCAGAAATAAATAAGAAAAGGGGATACATGGCAGTGACTGCAAGCCAGATAACTAGATATTAAGGTGTTGGGGAGGTTGTGGGCCCTGTGACTCTTCTTAGTCTAATAGCAATCAGTGTGTGACAGCTGGGGTGGCAGGGATGGAGGGGCGCACTTTGGTGTCTCAGCCTTGGGTGCTGGAGGACCTTGTCCCAGCTCTGGCAGCAGCCATTTATGTACGGCCCTTAACCCCTAAACTGCCTGCGGACAGGAGTGCACCTCTGTAAGAATCACTGCAGGAAAGGAACTATAACTCAGATGGGAGGTGATAGCCAAAAGGCTGCCTGGTGGATAATCCTGCTCTGATCTGAATACCTCCAGGGACGGGGCTGTCTTTACTGGGTGTTGTAGGGAGTTCCAAAGGGTATTTGGCTGACTGTGTAATGGTTAAGGGCTCTGCCTCTGACACAGGAGACCAGGGTTCGAATCTCGGCTCTGCCTGTTCAGTAAGCTGCACCTATTCAGTAGGAGACCTTTGGCAAGTCTCCCTTAAGGTGCGTACACACATGCGACTATAGTCGTTTGTAACGATCGTTCCCCGATCTTTACCAACGACGATCGTTACAAAAAACGAACCAACGACTATTAAGGCAAACGACGAACGAGGCAAATCGCTACAAAACAAAGTTCTGTCTTGGCGGATTTTTACCACCGACGATCGTTAGCAAAAGTGGTATATCGTTGGAAACGATCGTTCGTACCAGGCTGGACATGCGCATTTCTCTTTTTCTCCAAGGAACTTTACAATTTTATGCGCAGGCGCATTAAGTGCTTTTACGTGGTGTAACGTTCGTTCTAACGATGTGATCGTTACACACTTTTTACAACTAACTTTACTTCGGTCGTTCTTTCGTCAATTAAAAGATCGTTCGTCGTTGACAACAAACGATCGTTGTCGCATGTGTGTACGTAGCATTACACTGCTACTGCCAATAGAGCGCGCCCTAGTGGCTGCTGCTCTGCTCTGGCGCTTTGAGTCCGCAAGGAGAAAAGCACAATATAAATGTTATTTGTCTTGTCTTGTCTGTCTTGTATTAATGATTCAATCTTACCTCACAATCGACCTTCCGATCAATCAGATTGGACACTGCTAATGTTGCCAATCGACAAACGATCGGATCATTGATCAGATTATTCATCTATTTTTTTTCAGATCACTTCTATCTGAATTGATCAGATTACTTTTTTTTGTTTGTTTTTTTACATTTATGGGCCTGATCGATGTGTTCCGATCGTTTCTTTCCACTCTCAATTATTGGATCTGAAAGTTGTTTGCTTGGTAAAATTGGATCGTTAGTGGGAACCTTAAATTAAGCATATGAAACGATCGGAAATGATCGTTTGGGCCCACTAACAGACGAAAATCTCCTAACCAATCCGATCATATTGATAAAATAAAATTTTTGGATTGATCCCGTCAATCTTATTGAATTGGTTAGGAGATTTTCATCAGTTAGTGGTCCCAAATGAATATTTTTTTTTCGATTGTTCATACGAATAATCGTTTGCAAACAATCGTTCGCCAAATTGTATGGCTTGTGGCCACCTTTAGGCTCAGTTTGAAATTCAACCAATCAAAATTGAAAACCACCAGGGGCGTAACTAGAAGTCACCAGGCTCCCCTGCAAGAATTTGGATGGTAGCCCCCCCACCCCCCAAAACTGCACTGAGCGAGCAACCGGGGGGGGGGGGGGATGTGCCATCCAAATTCTTGCAGGGGAGCCCGGTGACGGGGCGGAGGGGTTTCAGCAGGAGGGGAGAGCATTGGACATCGGCGGGGAGGAGGGCAGTCCCTCCCTCCCTCACCCTCGGGCCCTCCTCTCAGTGCTCCCCCTCCAGCGTCTATTACTGGCAGCGGCGGCCCTGAGTGGGCCCCAGAGCCCCCCCCCCCTCGTAGGGGGCAGGGGCTGCATCCTCTATTGTTACGCCCCTGGAAATCACTACAGACGATTGGTTGAGTTTCAGTCCTAATGCAAATTGCAACACCATGTACATTACATCAAAACTATGCGCTTCGCTGATCTCCTGTAATGTAATAATAAATGGCTCTGTAGCATTTTACATCTCCTGGACTTTCCAGTTCCCCCTCCCGGCTAAGAAACCAGATGACAGACTGCAAATAAAACCCGCCCCCCTCGCCCTGCCCCTTCCTCCTGAGGACGTGACCAGGGACCTGCAGTTACGGCAGTTTCGCGGTGAAAGAGTTTCACGCTAGAAGTAGCACAAAGACACCGTGACGGAGAGGCACAGAGGAGAAACGTAGCGTGACAGATGAGCCCAGTGCATCGGCCGCTCTCTTCATTCCAGCAAAATGTTCCAGTGGAAAAATCCGCAGAACTTTAAGTGTTCCCCGAAGAGTCGCTTACAGCCGAATGACTCAGCAGCGCTTGTTAAATGGGGCTTATTCTAGATCAATCTATTTTCCATTAATTCCACCATGACGCCATCTGGGTCTACATGCGGAAATCCAAGCAGGACTTACACAGCGCTAAACCCCGGTCGTTTCCGCATTGTCACAACGCCAGGTGACGCTTGGCAAACTTTCCGCAGTGGTTTTCTACGGCGGCGATCACACTGGCGTGTGTACATTCAACGTCGCTACGAGCAGGCGTCATTTTCCTAATGCCGCATTCAGCCTGCGACCCACTACGGAAGTTTTGCGGCAATCACAAAACGCTCGCGATTCGTCAAATCGCAGAAGTGCCGCAATTTTACTAGGATTTCAAGAGAGTTCACGATTTGGCGACTGTAGTCACTGAGGCAATCGCTCCCAAAATGCTGCAAGCAGCATTCTGCAATCGCGGTTAGTGGAACCGCCCCCATAGGGATCCACTGGTGTAGCGTTTCGGCAAGCACTGAAAAAGGAATTCTAATGTTAACGTTGGGGTCCAATGAGCATGGCAATGAAGATAAAGCCGCATCTCGCCACATTTTCATATGCTAGTGTGAATCCATCCTAAATATTCTTTACTGACCCTTTAGCAGCCAATTTATTTAAAGGACTTGCAAGTGCTCCAGGCCAATTTATTTTCGCACATTTTTTTTTAATCTCTTATTTGTTATATTTCCTTGCTTCTAATTAGTACTGCTGTAATGTGTATTTATGTCCACTTGTCACTAGGGGGCGGTGTGAGACAAAAACAGAGGACTTCTGCATTCAGTTTCTATATTTTCTGCTGGTAGAGAGAGATCAAAGCATACTAAGAATTTACAGCACGAATTCTGCAGAGGTCAAAAGCAGTCCACTTATCTCAAACGAGATAACTCTATTGAAGCTGCTGATGGATTAAACAGAATTAACTCTTCAGCAGCTGGATTAGATACAGTCAAACTGGGCTAAAAACTGAACACTATTACTCTGTCCTGATTAAACAATATAATAATATTTCTATAGCGCTTTTCTCCCATAGGACACAGAGGCTCTCTCAGATTCATTAGTTGGTAGTTAGATGAAGTATTCACACAACAAAAAATATGTTTCTGCAAATGCCAAAATGAACAGGTGGGTTTTCAGGCTGGATTTAAACACGTCCAGGGATGGAGCTGTCCTGATCTGCTGAGGTAAGGAGTTCCATAACGTAGGAGCGGCATGACAGAAGGCTCTGGGACCAAAAGTTTTCAGGAGGACTCTGGGTATGACTAGATTATTAGAACCTGTGGATCTGCGTGAGAATGCGGGGATTGCTACGCAGCTGCAACATATCTTTCATGTATCTGGGGCCCAGATTACGTAGTGATTTAAATGTCAGTAGGCTGATCTTGAATAGGAGCCTCCATTCTATAGGTAGCCAGTGAAGGGAGTGCAGGACTGGCGTTATGTGACAGTGACGGGGTTGGTTGGTTACACCTTATGTCCGTACGGGCGCTCTATGATCGCTGCTTGGAATGAGGTTAGTAATCAAGCTTTATCGTGTTTTAGCAACGATTGTTGCACAGACATCCTGCTGAGGAAGAGATGGAAGTGCTTTAGCAGCGGCTCTCGTTTGATTGAGAGTTTCAGTACAAGTCTATAAAAAACACTTCCAAATGGAGATGCTCAACAAGATGGTGATAAAGAAAAAAAAAAAATGTCCGGAAGTGCACTCAATTGTCTCAGGGCCGTTTCCATTGGCTGCCATTTGGTGCGTTTTTCGATCCGTTACAGATTGCTTGAAAATTGCAAAACAAAAGTAGGGCGGGTGTATGATGTAAAATCGCAAGGAGGCGGACACAGAGAACTGTCTGAGGAGATCACAGCCTGCAGCTCTGAAAATAGCTGGTGACAGGGCCCCTGACCCAGTAGCTTATGATGCCATTCATTCAAGCAAGGTGCTTCTATGGGCAGTGAATGGTTTGTGACATGAACTAATAAAGCATGTTTTTCATGGTGTTGCTATGGAAGAACCTGGTTGCTACGGGCGACAGCTCTGCTTCCTCCACCCCATCTCTGTGACCTTTCCCTCCAGGCCTGCGCCGCGCACTGGAGGTGTTCTCAGCTCCCGGACAGGCTTGACAAGTCTTGGCAGCGCCGCAGATTACATTTAGGGCACAATATAAATTTTTGTTATCAAATTTCACGGCTGAGTTGCCACAAAACGTTGTGGTGAATGTGAAGTGTAATGATTATTCAGGCTGGGCCGGGCTTTGCCTCACTGTACAGGCTTCATGTGACTTAGTGCAGAAGGAATGCGATGTAGCATGATGCCGGGCGTTCATGTTACATGTAGATGATGTGACAACGAGGGCACAGGGTGCAGCCATCACAGGTGATGGGGGGGGGGATCCATAAGTCAGGACACATGAGGATGGCGGGACAGTCATAAACAAATGAGAGGCATGCTCCCACAGTCCTGTATCCACTGTCAGCCTTGATACAGCCCTTGCTGGCGTTCGCACCCGCTATTTCTATCTGCAGTTTGTATAGTGGGCTACCCTAGGTGCGGGGTCAGTTAGGGTTAGACATAGTGTGTGTGTGTGGGGGGGGGGGGTAGTCAGGTAGGGATAGCTGTGGGGTCAGTTAAAGAGAACCTGTACTGAGTAAAATTATTTAAAATAAACACATGAGGTAACTTCAATTGAACATTACATAGTTACCTCACCGTCAGTTCCTCTCAGAAGCTCACCATATTCTTCTGACAATGATCCCTTCCAGTTCTGACAATATTTTGTCAGAACTGAAATAAATCAGTTGCTGTCAGTTATATATCAGTTGCTGTCAGTTATATATCAGTTGCTGTCAGTTACAGCTGAGAGGACAACTGATGTGTCCATGTTTCCCTATGGCTCAAGTGGGCGATGTTACAGTTTAACTGTGTGCTGACCAGGAAGCTGTTATGGGTAATGGCCATTTTCAAAATGGAGGACGGAGAATTCCCTTGATCACAGTGAACAAACAGGACGCAGGAGAGGAGAAAGAGATTGAGGGGTAGACTACATGGAAGGTACGTATGACCTGTGTATGGTGATTTTCACTTTTCATTTTCAGTTCAGGTTTTCTTTAAGGTTAGGCATGGTGGAGGGTCAGTTAGGGATAGAAATCGTGGGGGGCTGGTTAGGGATAAGGATTGTGTGAAGGGGAGGTCAGTTAAGGATTGCTGTGGGGTCAGTTAGGGTTAGGCATGGTGGGGGGGGGGGGGTCAGTTAGGGATAATAATTGTGGAGGGGGGCAGTTAGGGATTGTTGGGAGGGGGGGTTAGGGTTAATTAGGGATAGGCATCATGGATGGGGTCAGTTACGGTTAGGCCCCTTTTACACTTAATCAGTTGGTATGAGTTAGTGTGCGTTAGTGGGCGTTGGTACGCGTTTTTTCCATAGCAGTGCATTCAGAAGAAGATTTCAGTTAAAACGCGTTAAGTGTAAAAGAGGCCATAGGAAAACATGGGCATTACTTTGAAAATCCATTTTCCTTCAGTTATAACTGAGAGCCACTGATTAAGTGTAAAAGGGCCCTTAGGGATTGTTGGGGGGGGGGGGGGGTTGGTTCGGGATAGGAATTGGCGGGGCCGTTAGGGATTGTTGGGGGGGGGGGATTTGAACAGGGTACATCGGGGATTTGAACAGGGACATCGTTGGCGGGATCGGTTAGGATGAGTTAGGGACCGGAAGAGACTCTATGGGAGCCAGAGCCTTCCCTCTGCATAGCGGAGTATGAGGACACTTCATGTGAACCTGAAGAAAACGTTGCTTCAGGTTCATTGCAAGTGTCCTCATAAAGGTGTCCATTAACGAATCCGATCAGATTATTGAATTTGATTTGCTTTTGAGAACAATCTTGTCAATCTGAATGGATTGGTTAGGAGATTTTTGTCGGTTAGCAGTCCCAAATATTCACACGAATAATCGTTCATAAAACGATTGTTCGGCAAATTGTATCATTAGTGGCCACTTTAAGGTAGATGAGCCTGGATTCTACGTCTTTTCTATTTGTAGGCAGGTCACATTCTCAGCGGGCATGCTGTATTCTTTGGGCCTATTCTTAATGGCAGTGTCCTGTTCTGCATAGGTGGAGCCTATTCTCAGTGGGTGTGCCCTACTCTCAATGGACCTGCCTTGTCCTCACTGTCCTGTCCTCATGGGCAAGCCCTGTCCTCAGTAGGCGTGCCCTGTTAAGAAAAAAAAACCACACAGGAAACACATACTAACAGATGCAGTTGCTGCTTGCGGTAAACCAGTAGAGCGCAGAACGGAAGAAGAACACTCGCACAATCACAGACTGTCCGCATTTATACACAGTTCCCCCAGTAATCTGGTTCTGATTGCCACATGTGGAGAAAATTTGAATTCACTTGAAAAGTGGATTAAATATTTAGATAGCCAGCAGTGACTTCAGACAAAAGCAGAGGTTTGTGGGGGATGAACGAAGAGAAAACAAGCTTTTTTGTCTAGAAAGGTATTTATCTGTGAATTAACCACAACACGGACACTGCCAGTATCTGAGAAACGCGATCCATCTGCTGGTGTAGAGGAGAGATTCTGCTCCGCTTCTCGGGAAATCGGGACGCTAATAACGCACAGGAAATCTGCACAAAGTGTATTCATTCCGCATAGTATTATTTATTGTTCTAATACTTAACCGCTTCAAACCCAAGCCGTCCTATACATTGCCCTGCAGTAAGCAGAAAACACTAATACCCTAGGGTGGGTCCTATTCTTCATGGGTGTTTCCTACGCTCATTGGGTGGGTACTATTCTTCATAGGTGTGTCCTATACTCAGTGGGGGTGGGTACTATTCTTCATAGGTGTGTCCTATACTCAGTGGGGGTGGGTACTATTCTTCATAGGTGTGTCCTACACAGTGGGCAAGTCCTATTCTTCATAGGTCCGTCCTACACTTAGTGAGTGGGTCCAATTCTTCATGGGTGTGTCCTACACTTAGTGGGTGGGGCCTATTCTTCATAGGTGTGCCCTACACTCAGTGGGTGGGTCATATTTCTTCATAGGTGTGTCTTTCACTCATACTTACAAAGATAAGTATGTCACTTTTATTTTAATTTCCCTTCAGGTCCAAAAACTGGCTTTATGATGGCATAGTGAATATAACACCTCTCTTGTCTTACCTTACCAAGCAGGTTTAAATCCAGGTACACTATCTGCATGTGGTTTGTACATTCTCCCCATCTTTTCATGGTATTACTAAGCATTCTGACTTTCTCCCACATTACAAAAACTCTGTTACGCTAACTACACACACACACACACACACACACACACACACACTACACACACATTACACACACAAGATATTGGCCATAAAACACGGTAGGTGATACATGCAATTATACTGTGACATTCTCAGACATGACTATGTACTCTGCAATGTGCTGCAGAAGATGCCAGTGTTGTATAAATACATAATCATATGGAAGGATATTAGGCTAGGACTATGGTAGGATTAGATTGTGAGCTCCTCTGAGGACAGTCAGTGACATGACTATGTACTCTGCAATGTGCTGCAGAAGATGCCAGTGTTGTATAAATACATAATCATATGGAAGGATATTAGGCTAGGACTATGGTAGGATTAGATTGTGAGCTCCTCTGAGGACAGTCAGTGACATGACTATGTACTCTGTAATGTGCTGCAGAAGATGTCAGTGCTATATAAATACATAATAATCATATGGTAGGACATTAGACTATGACTATGGTAGGATTAGAGTGTGAGCTCCTCTGAGGACAGTCAGTGACATGACTATGTACTCTGTAATGTGCTGCAGAAGATGTCAGTGCTATATAAATACATAATAATAATATGGTAGGACATTAGACTATGACTATGGTAGGATTAGATTGTGAGCTCCTCTGAGGACAGTCAGTGACATGACTATGTACTCTGCAAAGTGCTGCAGAAGATGTCACTGCTATATAAATACATAATAATAATGTGGTAGGACATTAGACTATGACTATGGTAGGATTAGATTGTGAACTCCTCTGAGGAGGACAGTCAGTGACATGACTATGTACTCCGTAAAGTGCTGCAGAAGATGTCAGTGCTATATAAATACATAATAATAATAATATGGGAGGACATTAGACTATGACTATGGTAGGATTAGATTGTGAGCTCCTCTGAGGACAGTTAGTGACATGACTATGTACTCTGTAACGTGCTGCAGAAGATGTCAGTACTATATAAATACATAATAATAATATGGTAGGACATTAGACTATGACTATGGTAGGATTAGATTGTCAGCTCCCCTGAGGACAGTCAGTGACATGACTATGTGCTCTGTAATGTGCTGCAGAAGATGCCAGTGCTAGATAAATACATAATAATAATATGGTAGGACATTAGACTATGGCTATGGTAGGATTAGATTGTGAGCTCCTCTGAGAACAGTCAGTAACATGACTATGTACTCTGTAATGTGCTGCTGAAGATGCCAGTGCTATATAAATACATAATAATAATATGGTAGGACATTAGACTATGACTATGATAGGATTTGATTGTGAGCTCCTCTGAGGACAGTCAGTAACATGACCATGTACTCTGTAATGTGCTGCAGAAGATGTCAGTGCTATATAAATACATAATAATAATAATATGGTAGGACATTGGACTAGGACTATGGTAGGATAAGATTGTGAGCTCCTCTGAGGACAGTCAGTGACATGACTATGTACTCTGTAATGTGCTGCAGGAGATGTCAGTGCTATATAAATACATAATAATAATATGGTAGGGCATTAGACTATGACTATGGTAGGATTAGATTGTGATCTCCTCTGAGGACAGTCAGTGACATGACTATGTACTCTGTAATGTGCTGCAGAAGATGTGAGCACTATATAAATACATAATAATAATAATAATAATATGGTAGGACATTAGACTGTGACTATGGTAGGATAAGATTGTGAGCTCCTCTGAGGACAGTCAGTGACATGACTATGTACTTTGTAATGTGCTGCAGGAGATTTTTGGAATTTGGACAGGTGAGGTCAGTATGAGCAGAGGATAGTTTATAATGTGACACTCGGAAGTGCTTTAGGCCATCTGTGGGATAATCTGCATGAAGAATGCCCTGTGATGAGATATACTGTATATACAGGCTTGCTCATCAGACTGGATATGGTTTATATAAAAGCAAGTTACTATGATTTCTGTTATGTATACATCTTCAACAGCCACAAGGCTCTAAATACATATTATAAGGCAGACAGAACAGCAGCTACATCACCATATGAAAACTGGCTAAAAAATGTAGATACATGTTAAAAGAAATTGGGGTGAGAGGGATATGGAAGCTGCCATATTTATTTCCTTTTAAACAATACCAATTGCCTGGCAGCCCTGCTGATCTATTTGGCTGCAGTAGTGCCTGAATCACACACCTGAAACAAGCATTTAGCTAATCTTGTCAGAAACACCTGATGTGCTGCATGCTTGTTCAGGGGTTATGGCTAAAAGTATTAGAGGCAGAGGATCAGCAGGACAGCCAGGCAATGCGATTTGTTTAAGAGGAAATAAACCTATCGGCCTCCATATCGCTCTCACCTCGGGGTCCCTTTACAGGGAACCAAATGGAGAAGGATATGGATTTTTCCTTTTACAATAATACCAGTTGCCTGACTCTCCTGCTGATCCTGTGTGTCTAATGCTTTCAGCCACAGCCCCTCAACACGCATGCAGATCAGGTGCTCTGATTGAAGTCAGACTGGATTTGCTGCATGCTTGTTTCAGGTGTATGATTCAGACACTACTGCAGCCAAAGAGATCAGCAGGTTTGTGGCTGGAAGGTGTAATGGTTAAGGGCTCTGCCTCTGACACAGGAGACCAGGGTTCGAATCTCGGCTCTGCCTGTTCAGTAAGCCAGCACCTATTCAGTAGGAGACCTTGGGCAAGTCTCTCTAACACTGCTACTGCCTATAGAGCATGCCCTAGTGGCTGCAGCTCTGGCGTTTTGTGTCCGCCAGGAGAAAAGCGCGATATAAAATGTTCTGTGTTTGTTTAAAAGGAAACATCCATATCCCTCTCAGTTAAGGTTCTCTTTATAGAGGTGAATGGTGACGATTGATGAGATACTAACAACTCTGAGTTGATGCAAATATGATGCAAATATTATGCAAATGTACACAGCTTGAAAATAAATCAAATGTGCTGCTACTACTTTGGATCCAGCCACTTCCAAACTGCTCCCAGGCCCAGTGCACACCAAAATCCTCTAGCAGATCTGCAAAACACTAGAGGTTTATGGAGCAGATTTCAGAGCGATAGTAGGCATGTTAAAGTGAACCTCCGGACTAAAAATCGACTCGGCAGCACTGAAAAGGCCTGGTGTTTATTTAACAGTTTCACAGCATCAAAACTTTGTTTCTCTTATACAAGCCTCATTTTTAGCTGCACAGAAGAAAACTGCCCGGGCTTTTTTTCCCCTGATGCTGTGCAAAGCATGATGGGATTTCTGATGATGTTCTCGTTCTGCTGTTTTGGTGCAATTTTTTTACATTTTGAATTTGACATTTGAAGCCTAGTGCATGTAGCTGGGAGGGGTAATCAGGACACAGGACAGTTGGAACTGTGTCTCCTGCTCCTTGTCACCTCCTTTCAACCAAAAAGATGGCTGCCCCCATGACAAAGATGGCAGCCCCCATAAAATCACAAACATTTGCCTGTTCTTTTAAAACCGGGTGGGTAAGAGATTATATTACCTATCAATTCTATTTAACATAACTAATGTAACTTGATGACAGTATGTTTCTTTAGGCTGAAGTTCCCCTTTAAGAGAGGTTTCCTAACCATGCCTAGAGTTTTTTTGGAGCGTTTTTTGTGTAGCAGATTTCATATATTAAAGCTATTACTGAATAGATTCTGTAACAAAAACGCCTGGAAAACCGCTCTGATCTAGCGTTTTTCAGAGCGGTTCTCCACTGTCCTATACTTAACATTGAAGCAAAAACGCCTCAAATCTAAAAACTGCTGCATCCCGGGAGTTTGCGTTTGTGGAAAAAACGACCTGCTCTGGTGTGCACCATCCATTCACTTTCATTAGCCAAGCGGTTTCCCCCTGCAAGCGTTTTAAAAAACGCTCCGGAACCGCTCCGGTGTGCACCAGCCCTAACATAGAAATTAAGCATACAGTTTGCCATCTCCTTGACCATCCCCCCCCCACCACCACACACACACACACACACACACACACACACTGTATACACACACACACACACACACACACACACTCTATACACACACACTCTATACACACACACACACTCTATACACACACACACACACACACACACACTCTATACACACACACACACACACACACACACACACACACACACACACTCTATACACACACACACACACACACACACACACACACACACACACACACTCTATACACACACACACACACACACACTCTCTATACACACACACACACACACACTCTATATACACACACACACACACTCTATATACACACACACACACTCTATACACACACACACACTCTATACACACACACACACTATACACACACACACACTATACACACACACACTCTATACACACACACTCTATACACACACACTCTATACACACACACTCTATACACACACACTCTATACACACACACTCTATACACACACACTCTATACACACACACTCTATACACACACACACACACACACACACACTTCAGTTCACTGTATGGAGTTCTGCACTCATATGTGGTTAAAGAGAACAGGTCTGTTCACTCCTTTATAAATCTGGGGATATTTTCTCAATTTCAAAACAATGCACGAAGTACAGAACTCTCCAGGTGGCGAAAGCGGGATGAGGAGCATGCGCGTGGCTAGGCATACGCAGTATGAGCCGACGCGGCATTACTGCGGCGAATCGCAGAGGATACGGGAGGTGGAGGGGGTGGCAAGAGACCGATTAGCCTGAAGGGGGCTGGAGGAAGCCCCAGGTATGTATCTTTTTTTTGATAATCCAGGTACACTTTACATTTGCATCTCAGGATGAAATGAACTAAACAGAATACAAGAATCTGAGCGTGTGATTCCCACCTGTACACGATGGACAGCGCGTGATTCCCCCCTGTACACGATGGACAGCGCGTGATTCCCCCCTGTACACGATGGACAGCGCGTGAGTCCCCCCTGTACACGATGGACAGCGCGTGAGTCCCCCCTGTACACGATGGACAGCGCGTGATTCCCCCCTGGACACGATGGACAGCGCGTGATTCCCCCCTGGACACGATGGACAGCGCGTGATTCCCACCTGTACACGATGGACAGCGCGTGATTCCCACCTGTACACGATGGACAGCGCGTGATTCCCACCTGTACACGATGGACAGCGAGTGATTCCCACCTGTACACGATGGACAGCGCGTGATTGCCACCTGTACACGATGGACAGTGCTTGATCCCCCCCCCCCGTACACGATGGACAGCGGGTGATTTGTGGCCCGTGTTGGAGGTAGAATACAGTAACACAACTCTGTTATACATTCTGCCCCACTCCATCTGCCTTCCCATGATGCACCTCTCCTCAGGCAAGGCTCCCCTTTTCCACCCGGCAATATCTGTTTGTTTACTGAGGGAGTCTCTCTCCATCCGTTGCACGCCACAAGCAGCATTAAGTGGCCGGGGATTCCTGCCGCTGCCCGCGGTTATTTATACTTGGCTTGCTTTCCAGCACTAGAAGACCGCAAGACAAAGTCAAGCCTGAGTGAGATGAGAAGAGGCCTGAGAACAGAGCACCCATTCAGGGGTGATGCAGCGCTAACAGCGGCGCCCGCCATGGACCATACTGTGCAGAGGCAACGCTGAGATGTGTGTGTGTGTCCGCCATGGACCATACTGTGCAGAGGCAACGCTGAGATGTGTGTGTGTCCGCCATGGACCATACTGTGCAGAGGCAACGCTGAGATGTGTGTGTGTGTGTCCGCCATGGACCATACTGTGCAGAGGCAACGCTGAGATGTGTGTGTGTGTCCGCCATGGACCATACTGTGCAGAGGCAACGCTGAGATGTGTGTGTGTGTGTCCGCCATGGACCATACTGTGCAGAGGCAACGCTGAGATGTGTGTGTGTCCGCCATGGACCATACTGTGCAGAGGCAACGCTGAGATGTGTGTGTGTGTCCGCCATGGACCATACTGTGCAGAGGCAACGCTGAGATGTGTGTGTCCGCCATATACCATACTGTGCAGAGGCAACGCTGAGATGTGTGCGTGTCCGCCATGGACCATACTGTACAGAAGCAACGCTGAGATGTGTGTGTGTCCGCCATGGACCATACTGTACAGAGGCAACGCTGAGATGTGTGTGTGTGTCCGCCATGGACCATACTGTGCAGAGGCAACGCTGAGATGTGTGTGTGTGTCCGCCATGGACCATACTGTGCAGAGGCAACGCTGAGATGTGTGTGTGTGTCCGCCATGGACCATACTGTGCAGAGGCAACGCTGAGATGTGTGTGTGTGTCTGCCCACAGCAACCTCGTAGACATGATATTCATGCCGCACAATTTCATGGTAAGAGATTATTAACGATGACCATTCTCTACGGCTAGGCTCACAGTGGGTGTCGTGTTCCCTGGAAAAGCAGGAAAACATGCTGCACGTTATCTGTGCATTGCATACAGTGAAGCATACAGTTAATGAAAAGTATGCGTCACTATCACTGGTACCATGTATGTTTTGCAATAATGCACATCATGTAGTGCATTGGGATGCCGCCCACCGTTAGACCGCACCAGACACACTGTCAGCGTCACAGAGGTGTTGCATTGCAGTACGATGTTTCAGGTTACACCGCGGCCGTTACACCGCAATGCATCATGGTGATCGCAGCCATAACGTGGCCGGAAACCATTCAGTTTTTTAGGGTTCTTTTCGACAGGAGAAATTTTTCCAAATGACCAAATAGTGAGATAAGAAGAAGAAATCAATATATTTTCCATTTTTTATACCGTGCGGTCACATGACCCGACTGTGACTCTGATCTATAGCAAGAGCTGGGATTGTCAAGGCTACGAAGTCGATGGTCCGTTTTAAAACTCTGATTAGCTGCATGCTTGTTTCAGGTGTGTGACTCAGTTGCTACTGATGGCAGAAGACCAATAGGACTGCCAGACCACTGGTATTGTTTAAAGGACAACTGAAGCAAGAGGGACATGGAGGCTGCCATATTTATTTCCTTTTAAGCAATACCAGTTGCCTGGCAGTCCTGCTGATCCTCTGCCTCTAATACTATTAGCCATAGCCCCGGAACAAGGATGCAGCAGATCAGGGGTTTCTGACATTATTGTCAGATCTGACAAGATTAGCTGCATGCTTGTTTCTGGTGTGATTCAGCCACTACTGCAGGCAAATACATCAGCAGGGCTGCCAGGCAACTGGTATTGTTTAACAGGAAATAAATATGGCAGCCTCCATATTCTTCTCACTTCAGTTGTCTTTAAAGTGGACCTGAACATTTGCTCAGGACAGAAGGAAAACAGAGAAATGCACCCTGTATGCTACTGCAGCCAAAGAGATCAGCAGGGCTGCCAGGCAACTGGTAGGTTTTAAAAGGAAATAAATATGGCAGCCTCCGTATCACTCTCACTTCAGGTTCCCTTAACCTGTCACAAGACAAGAGTGGAGCCTGCCAGTGCTGACCTACATCTCATAACATCTCTTGAATGATCTATACAATTTTCTCTGGCTGGGGGGAGGGGTGACACTGACACCTCCAGGCTTTGCCAGTATCACCAAATCATCTGTCTGCAGTAGTAACACCGCAGGAATGATGTCCATCAGTAAGTCAGTGAAGCCGTCTCTTACCATAGTGAGGTGAGGAGGGCGGTGGAGGCTGCACTCTGCAGACAGACAGGTCACATGGGATGAGGTCACCTGACCACACAACCTTAGCTGTCCTATCAGAGGCAGGTGTGGCATTTTTTTTTACTCTGTCCTCCTAAGGAGACTCCGGTCACACTTCAGCCACTTGCGGTACAGCTTTGTGCCTCATCACTAGAGCCTGGGAGCAGGGCGGGCCAGATGAGCAGGAAGTGATTCTGATTGGTGCATTTCCAAGCTGCATACCATTTGCATGCAAGCTGTAACCATTGGTATCTCATCGACCATCTAGTGTTGTGCTGAGAAATTCAACCCCTCCTCCAATAGACCTGGGGATTTAAAGGGGAACTGAAGAGAGAGGTATATGGAGGCTGCCATGTTTATTTCCTTTTAAGCAATACCAGTTGCCTGGCAGTCCTGCTGATCCTCTGCCTCTAATACTATTAGCCATAGCCCCTGAACAAGCATGCAGCAGATCAGGTGTTTCAGACTTTAAAGTCAGATCTGACAAGACTAGCTGCATGCTTGTTTCTGGTGTTATTCAGATACTACTGCAGAGAAATAGACCAGCAAAGCTGCCAGGCAACTGGTATTGATTAAAAGGAAATAAATATGGCAGCCTCCGTATACCTCTTACTTCAGTTCCCCTTTAAACCTTGGTGAGACTTTGGACTCTTTTCCACGAACTGTTGACAGGCAGTGAAATGCCTCTCAAACTCTCACAACTGCTGACTGCTGCTTGGTAACTGCTTGCTGCCGCCTGGTAACTGCTGACTGCTGCCTGGTAACTGCTGACTGCTGCCTGGTAACTGCTTGCTGAGCACACAGTTCAACAGTTCGTGGAAAAGAGGCCTTAGTGGGCTCTATTCTCAAAGACTTCCCGCATGCGGTAAAGTACATGCGGGAAGTTTGCTCCCAAAATACCGGCAAGTTGGGATTCTCAAAATGTTCCGCATGTTTTTTCCGCATGCGGAAAAAGTGTGATAAAAGTGCGGGATTCATGCGGTAAAATTTCCGCAAAAGTCGGTATTTTCCGCAATAAAAGATCAATTCTCAAAGATGTTCAGGCGCATCATTTCGTCGTTAATTACCGAATTTTTAGCACCTACAAGTAGTAGGTGATATATTCCGCATCCCATTGACTTTAATGAAGTGTGGAGGCTTAAGGGCTGTGCTTGGTGGACTTTAACTTTTTTTTTTTAAACACTTTTTCATGCGACCTTTTTACCGCATGATTCCCGCATGTATAATGGCTGTTTCCGCATCTTTTTTCCCGCATGCGGCAAACATGCGGAAAATGTTAGTGAATGCTGAAAAAATGCGGAGTTTACCGCTGGCGGGAATTTACCGGTAAAATTTTGCGGTACTTTTGGCTCTTTGAGAATAGAGCCCAGTTAGTCCATTTCCAAGTTGCATATATTTGCATCAAAATTTACATAATCCTGCATGAGCTCTGAAATATTTGCATCTCATTGAGAATGAACCCATCAGATCCTGCCGTGGTGTCATTGGATTGGTCTGTTTTGAAGCTGGACAACTTCGCTTACAAAATTTGCATACTCCTGCATCAGGCTGGGTGCACACTTGGCAGTGTGGGAAACGTAGTGTTTTGATGCCAATGCATTTTTAGCGCGTTTTCCAGGCGTTTTCTGTGCGTGTGCATTTTTTTCCTGCACATGAGTCTTTCTTGCATTTTGTGTGCGTTTGTGGTTCGTTTTTGATATGCGTTTTATGCAAATCATTAGGAAGTCAATAGGGAGCGGAAATACTTCATCAAACATATAAAACCGCATGCTAAACCTCTGCATCGTTATGTGTGTTTTTGAAAAATATGCAACAAAACCAGCGTTTTTAAAAACACACATATATGCGTTTTTACACGCAGCCCATTGAGTTGCATTATTTGCACGTTCCACAACGCTAGCGTTTCTGCCTAGTGTGTTACCTGCCTCAAGTTGGAGCTATTTAAATCTCATTGACCCTCCCTACTCATCATAGAGGCAGCATGATTTGGAGCCCTTGGGAGCTACCTATTTATTTGGTATTTATATAGCGCTGACATATTACGCAGCGCTGTACAGAGTATATTTTCTTGTCACATAACTGTCCCTCAGAGGAGCTCACAATCTAATCCCTACCATAGTCATATGTCTATATGTTAATCTAGGGCCAATTTAGGGGGAAGACAACTAACTTATCTGTATGTATTTGGGATGTGGGAGGAAACCGGAGTGACCGGAGGAAACCCTCACAGACACGGGGAGAACATACAAACTCCTTGCAGATGCTGACCTGGCTGGGGTTTGAACCGGGGACCCAGCGCTGCAAGACGAGAGAGCTAACCACTGTGCTCCCCCATATGGGACATCAGCCATAAACCACATCCTATCCCTTATTTTCCAGCAAGATCTGAGGCCTTGGGGATTTCATGTAGACGATGGTAGATGCATTTTATGTGCGATGAGGGGCAAGTGAACAGCAGCAAATTTTTTGATTGTATTAGTTTATGGTTACATACAGCAAGGAGGTCGTTTTTCAGGTCTCGTTTAGCTCAGGATGGCAGAGAGGTTATGGTTGCTTTATCCAGGTGGCGACTCAAAGACTGTGATTGGCCGATCCAAACTGAATGGCGACTAAAAGACTGTGATTGGCCGATCCAAACTGAATGGCGACTGAAAGACTGTGATTGGCCGATCCAAACTGAATAGTTACTGAAAGACTGTGATTGGCCAGTACAACCTGAATTGTGACTGAAAGACTGTGATTGGCCAGTACAACCTGAATGGTGGCTGAAAGACTGTGATTGGCCAGTACAACCTGAATGGTGGCTGAAAGACTGTGATTGGCCAGTACAACCTGAATGGTGGCTGAAAGACTGTGATTGGCCAGTACAACCTGAATGGTGGCTGAAAGACTGTGATTGGCCAGTACAACCTGAATGGTGGCTGAAAGACTGTGATTAGCCGATCCAAACTGAATAGGCTGGTTTCACACTGCAAACTGGCGGTAGCGTTGCGGCGCGCCCGCCACACCGCATCGCCAAAAACAGGCTTTCAGGGAACACTGCTTTAGTACACGGTTCCATGCCTCAAGCTGCTAAGGCATTTTTTGTATTGACCTGAGGAAGCAGGCTATGACCCGCGAAACGCGTTGTCAATTTTTTGGATACATATTTTTCCAGTTGAACTTCTGGAGAGGTAAGCGATTACCTCTCATTTACATGTTATGTTTACACTTTAAGTTCTAACACCCATATATTTTGGGCACCTCCACCCCACCCTTCTACCATACAGATAACACCATCTACAATAAAGATACCGTAGCAATATGGCCTCTGAAATATGTTTTTTTCCCCGGATTTTCATCCTGTTTTGCTCTCGGCATTGTGGCTGACTATTGACTTGCTTTTCTCTCTGTCACCTTATTAGCGAAGCTCCCTGCCCTTGCCTCTCTCCACACAATTAGTGGCAGCTGTATATAATAGAACGCATTCTCCTTTACGCTCTTTATCTGCAATTGCGTTGGCGGGTCGCTCATTTGCAAGTCATTTTCCAGGATCGCTGGGGTGAAAGCTCGTTGAAGACCACTCTTTTATTTTTTTTTTCTCATAATTTTTTTCCCCCCCTCTTTGAGGCGACAATAGGCAGCACTTCCTCTACAGATTGGTACGGGGGACCTACCCCTACGGCTGACAGGCGCAGCGAGCTATGGCATCGGGGAAAAAAGGATAACAGCAAGGGATCGTCACACATTGAAAGACAATGGCCCACTTCATCCCAGCGGGCTATCCATTTCAGATCCAGATGACTATAGCAGAGATGTTTCACTAACAGCTAATGCACAATTTGCGCATTGATAAAATACCCGCACGTCAGCAACAGGCAAACAACGCCGGAAAACAGTAATGCGAGGCCCGGCGGAGACCTACGCGAAAGGAGGGCGCATTAGAGGCAGTTAGATTCCGGATGAAATGTGGTTCTATCTGATACTTCAATTGTTCCATCCCGTTAACATGTTATTAAAGGTATTGCCTTATCTCATTTCCAGCAGCGGGGGTCGTGGCGGGGGAGTGGCGGAGCCGCTGCTGCCACCTTCGCCGCACGCTTTTACGCTAATAAGAAGTTGAAGTACACCAAAGAGTGGGTTGGGGGGGTGGGGGTGCCTAGAATTTCCCCTTATCTGCTATCCGCAATTATTTCCATTGCTGTGATTGAGTAAAAAAAAGGGCAGGTCAGGTTGAAAAGCGAGATTCCAATTTTGCGGGAGAAAAAAAATTATATGTTGCCCAGAGTTTAAAGAAACAGCTTCTCTCATCTTAACCGCTTTTTTTCCCAATTGAAATAACACTTTTAACAGTAAATAACACCGAACGAATGGTTCTGGAAATAAAAAGATGAACAGTTTGTTCGCTTGACAGCTTCAGGGTCATTCATACTAGCAGGGCCGTTTCTTGGGCAGTGCAGCAGGGCGACCGCCGTGGGCGCAGACCGGCAAGTAGAAGAAGAGGGCGCAGGCAAAAGGACATAACCGCTAGGGAGTCGGTGATGCGCGGAGCAGCCAAATGGAAGAAACAGATTACCAGCGCGATCACCTTCCTTGACTCCTCCTGGGCTGCCTGCGTCAGACGGCAAGTCATCATCACGTCACCACCGCGTGATGACACCTGATGTCCTGTAGCGGTACTGCAGGCTGTCAGTGCGCGGCGCCCATGGAGGAGTTGGCTTTCCGGGCTTTCTTTACCTGTGTTTTCCTGGTCCCCCTCCTGGATGAGCGGCTAGTCACTAGTAAGTAGGCAGATCTACTTGTGACCTGTGGCTGTGTGACTGTCCCTAAAGAGAAAGGGTTCACAAGTCCACAGTGGTGGGGGGTGCAATTTTTACATCCCTGCCCTGGGTGCAATTTAGCCTGGAAACAGCTCTGCATACTAGAGGCGTTTTTCGCTTTTTTTTAGCGCTAGCGATTTTTCAAAATCGCCCTAAAAGCGATTACACCATTATTCTCTATGAGACAGTTCACATCTGAGCAGTTCGTTTCCGATCCGCTCAGAAAAGCTGTGCATTGGCCATTTCTGAGGCGATTCCGCCTTAATGGCAGGTATAGGAAAAACGCAAACGCTCACAAAATTGCTTTATGTAGCGATTGCCTTCGCGTTTTTAAGAATAAATACATTGGGCTCTATTCTCAAAGACTTCCCGCATGCGGTAAAGTGCATGCGGGAAGTTTCCGACCAAAACACCGCCACATTGAAATTCTCAAAATGTTCCGCATGTTTTTTCCGCATGCGGAAAAAGTATGGTAAAAGTGCGGGATTCATGCGGGAAAATTTCCGCAAAAGTCGGTATTTTCCGCAATAAAAATGTTCAGGCGCATCATTTTGTCGTTATTTACCGATTTTATTATCACCTACAAATAGTAGGTGATATATTCCGCATCCCATTGACTTTAATGAAGTCTGGCTGTGCTTGCTGGACTTTAACTTTTTTTTTTTTTAAACACCTTTTCATGCGACCTTTTTACCGCATGATTCCCGCATGAATAATGGCTGTTTCCGCATCTTTTTCCACGCATGCGGCAAACATGCGGAAAATGTTAGTGAATGTGGAAAAAATGCGGAGTTTACCGCTGGCGGAAATATAGCGGTAAAATTTTGCGGAAAAGTTTGGTCTTTGAGAATAGAGCCCATTGTATTTATTCCTTTCCAGATCAAGGAGTTCACTTCCTGAATGACGTCAGGAAATGTAAAAACAGTTCACAAAAAAAACAGCGCGCAGGTAGTCGCCAAACGTGGACAGACATGCGAACGGAACGCAATGTGAACAAGGCCTCAAAGACAGTAGTGTTGAAGGAGAACTGTAGCGAGAGGTGTATGGAGTCTGCCATATTTATTTCCATTTAAGCAATACTAGTTACCTGGCTATCCTGTTCATCCTCTGCCTCTAATACTTTCAGCCATAGACCCTGAACAAGCATGCAGCAGATCAGGTTTTTCTGACAATTTTGACAGATCTGACAAGATTAGCTGCATGCTTGTTTCTGGTGTGATTCAGACACTACTGCAGCCAAATAGACCAGCAGGGCTGCCAGGCAACTGGTATTGCTTAAAAGGAAATAAATATGGTAGCCTCCGTGTCCCTCTCACTACAGATCTTCTTTAATGTGGACCTGAACTCAGAACTTCCCCTCTGCTCTAAAAGTTAAGCAACAGCATAATAACCTTAAACATGTCTTTGTTACAGCTCATACAAATCCTGCAATAAATCTGCAGTGTGTCTACTTCCTGCTTTCACAGAAGTAGACATAGGAATAACTTCCTGTGTTTACAAATTAGCTGCTCTGCCGAAGACTGGCAAGATTCCTGAGCTGACACAGCTGAAAGATCAAATTACAGTGGTGATTAGTCACAGATGAGGGGGGAATAGACAGGCTAAATTCTCTAAATACATACAGGGTGCATTTCTCTGTTTTCCTTCTGGCCCGTGCAAGAGTTCAGGTCCACTTTAAGGTGGAAATACATCCAGCAAATTGGTGGCCCGATTGACCAACAGATATGTGTGGTCGACAATACTTGACCAATGTCTGGGTGAAACGTGTCGATTTGTCAGTCAAGCCGGATGAAAGATATTGGTCGATCATAAAGGAATTGGCTACCATTCACATGATTTTAATCGAAGCAGAATCTATTTTTGGATTCAGAACATGGAGGCACATTGATCAGATCAATTCGTGAAGGCGAAATCCAGGATCTCCCTTGTAGTGTGTGTGGGCCACAAGTTGGTCAACTTTCGATCACCCACACTGTAGTTGATCGCCCAATAGTAGTAGATCGCTAAATTGCTCAGTGAAAAATCGCTAGACATTTGGCTACCTTTATTTTATAAAGACCAAATCGTCATGTTTATGCAGCAGGTGATGTAAAAATGTCTACGAAAGTTCATTCAAGTTTTGAATTGGGATGATGCCACTTAAAGGGGAACTGAAGTGAGAGTGATATGGTGGCTGCCATATTTATCTCCTTTTGAAAATACCAGTTGCCCTTCTGTCCTCCTGATCTATTTGGCTACAATAGTGTCTGAATCACATACCTTAAACAAGCACGCAGCTAATCTTTTCAGATCTGACAATAATGTCAGAAACACCTGATCTGCTTGTTCAGGGGCTATAACAAAAAGTATTAGAGGCAGAGGATCGGCAGTATAGCCAGGCAACTGGTATTGCTTAAAAGCAAATAAATATGGCAGCCTCCACATCTCTCTCACTTCAGTTGCCCTTTAATGGCTAACCTTAAAGGATACCCGAAGTGACATGTGACATGATGAGATAGACATGGGTATGTACAGTGCCTAGCACACAAATAACTAGGCTGTGTTCCTTTTTTTCTTTCTCTGCCTGAAAGAGTTAAATATCAGGTATGTAAGTGGCTGACTCAGTCCTGACAGGAAGTGACTACAGTGTGACCCTCACTGATAAGAAATTCCCCTTCTCTTTCTTGATCTCAGAAGACATTTTCTGCTAGGAAAGTGTTTTATAGTTGGAATTTCTTATCAGTGAGGGTCACACTGTAGTCACTTCCTGTCTGAGTCAGGACTGAGTCAGCCACTTACATACCTGATATTTAACTCTTTCAGGCAGAGGAATAAAAAAGGAACACAGCATAGTTATTAGTGTGCTAGGCACTGTACATACCCATGTCACATGTCACTCTGACTCAGCCACTCTGAAAACTCTGAGGCCCAGTGCACACCGAGCGTTTTTTGCAGCGATCCGCAAACCGCTTCCACCAGTGAAAACGCTTGGCTAATGTATTTCAATGGGATGGTGCACACCAGCGCTTTGAGGTTTTTAGCAAACCACAAAAGTGGGTCCTGCAGCACGTTTGCGGTTTGCAGAAGCGTTTCTGCCTCAGTGTAAAGTATAGGAAAAACACAAACCGCTCTGGAAAACGCTAGATCAGAGTGGTTTTCCAGGCGTTTTTGTTACAGAAGCTGCTCAGTAACAGCTTTACTGTAACAATATTTGTAATCTGCTACACAAAAACGATCCCAAAAACGCTAGGCATGTTTAAAAAAAACGTCGAAACATGCCTAGAATCGCTCTGAAATCTGCTCCAAAAACCGATAGCGTTTTGAGGATCTGCTATCGGTTTTGGTGTGCACTGGGCCTGACTCAGCCACTCTGACAAGCTTTATTTCATTCACCTAAACGTCTATGATGACTTGTAGAGCTGCTCAAACTTTACAGCTATCTGACCCTAAAGTTATGGGGTTCTGATAAACTTGCCTTAGGAAGCTAGAGCCCTGGATTTAAAAATGACATCTATTGCATTTCTCAAACTTAAAGGGATACTGTAGGGGGGTCGGGGGAAAATGAGCGGAACTTACCCGGGGCTTCTAATGGTCCCCCGCAGACATCCTGTGTTGGCGCAGCCACTCACCGATGCTCCGGCCCCGCCTCCAGTTCACTTCTGGAATTTCTGACTTTAAAGTCAGAAAACCACTGCGCCTGCACGCCCGTGTCCTCGCTCCCGCTGATGTCACCAGGAGTGTACTGCGCAGACACAGACCATACTGGGCCTGCGCTGTGCGCTCTTGATGACATCAGCGGGATCAAGGACACGGCAACGCAGGCGCAGTGGTTTTCAGACTTTAAAGTCTGAAATTCCAGAAGTGAACTGGAGGCGGGGCCGGAGCATCGGTGAGTGGCTGCGCCAACACAGGATGTCTGCGGGGGACCGTTAGAAGCCCCGGGTAAGTTCAACTCATTTTCCCCTGACCCCCCCCTACAGTATCCCTTTAAAGAGGAACTCCAGTGAAAATAATGAAATAAAAAAGTGCTTCATTTTTACCATAATTATGTATAAATGATTTAGTCAGTGTTTGCTCATTGTAAAATCTTTCCTCTCCCAGATTCACATTCTGACATGTATTACATGGTGACATTGTTACTGTGGGCAGGTTATGTAGCTGCTCCTAGCTGTTTTGGCTGTTACAGACAGCTGTAAACAGCCATTTCCTGTCTCTGAACATTGTTACATTGTGGCAGTTTGCCCAGAGTACCGCGGTACCCAGAGCTTCTTGTGGGAGGGGTTTCACCACAATATCAGTCATACAGCACCCCCTGATGGTCTGTTTGTGAAATGCAATAGATTTGTCATGTAAAAGGGGGTATCAGCTACTGATTGTGATAAAGTTAAATTCTTGGTCGGAGTTTCTCTTTAAGTTACACTTGTTAAACACTCAACAAAAGGTAAACTCCATGCCTAAAAACTGTAAGCAGATGTGTTGTTTATGATAATAATAATTTGTATAGCGCAGTGTTCTCCCCAAGCTCTTTTAGCCGGGTACTCCACCCGGCTAGTTTTGGTGACCACCCGGCTGTAATCGGCTCACCTCCTCCTATGCTGTTAGCAGAGTTGCACACAGAAGCACTGGCCCTGCATTCTCTCATCTCACCCCACCCGGCAACTATTTCATGCCACCCGACTGGAAAACATTTCTGGGGAGAACACTCCTGTTGGACTCAAAGCGCTCAAGAGCTGCAGCCACTAAGGACGCGCGCAAGTGGCCACCCTGCAGTGTTGGGGAATCTTGCCCAATGACTCCTTACTGAATAGGTACCGACCCAGCCAGGATTCAAGCCCCGGTCTCCCATGTCAAAGGCTTTATGATGAAGACCGAACGGGAAACACTCAGTTTAGTGGTAGCTAGCAATAAAGGCTTTACTTGTGTATCACCATGGGAAAACAACAACGCAGCAAGAACATCCCACACAGTGCAAGAAACAACTAGAAAACTACAATAAAGCAGAGTGGTATAACAGCACATAACACCGAACATGCGCATCTGAAAAAAATGCACAGAGCCATCTTGTGGCTATTTAACTTACACACAGTCAAAGCATGAAAGCTGTTACATGTACATATTTCTACAAAAATAGCTCCTGATGAGCCCTGCAGACAATAAACTGCTTTTTTTAAACTGCTTATTTTTGTCACTCTTATGATGGGATCAGCCCTATTGTTAATTGTAAGCATAGTTTTGAAAAAAAAAATCCACGTTTAGGTGATATATTTGGCTATGCTCCTGCCTATATGAAAACTTTACATCACAGTAACTGAACTTTATGGGAACCTATAGGAAAGTTTTAAAGAGAACCCGAGGTAGGTTTGAAGAATATTATCTGCATACAGAGGTTGGATCTGCCTATACAGCCCAGCCTCTGTTGCTATTCCAAACCCCCCTAAGGTCCCCCTGCACTCTGCAATCCCTCATAAATCACAGCCACGCTGCTGACAAACAGCTTGTCAGAGCTAGCTGTGTTTATCTCTATAGTGTCAGTCTGCTGATCTCCCCGCCTCCTGCAGAACTCTGGTCCCCGCCTGCATCCCTTCCCTCTCTGCTGATTGGAGGGAAGGGACGGGGGCAGGGACTGGAGCTATGCAGGAGGCGGGGGAGCAGCTGAGACTGACACTACAGATGTAAACACAGCCTCACAGCACGGCTGTGATTTATGAGGGATTGCAGAGTGCAGGGGGACCTTAGTGGGGTTTGGGATAGCAACAGAGGCTGGGCTGTATAGGCAGATCCAGCCTCTGTATGCAGATAACATTCTTTAAACCCACCTTGGGTTCTCTTTAAAACGTATGAGTTTTTTTCCCCCATAGGAAAGTACTGCATACAGAACACATGCGTTTTGCATACAGTATTCAGAAATAATTATTTTGTTGAGCATTTTAAAAAATCATCTAAAGACCCATTGAAAAACACATGCCAATGCATTTTTTTGTGCGGCCCGTAGACTATCATTATGTGTGTTTTTGTATGCGTTTTCTAAAATGCATGCAATTCAAATAAGCGTCACCCTGGCCTAAACACTTAATAACACCAAGAACTTGGCTTTAAAGGGGAACTGAAGAGAGAGGTATATGGAGGCTGTCATGTTTATTTCCTTTTAAGCAATACCAGTTGCCTGGCAGCCCTGCTGATCCTCTGCCTCTAATACTATTAACCATAGCCCCTGAACAAGCATTCAGCAGATCAGGTGTTTCAGTGGTTCAGACTTTAAAGTCTGATCTGACAAGACTAGCTGCATGCTTGTTTCTGGTTTTATTCAGATACTACTGCAGAGAAATAGACCAGCAGGGCTGCCAGGCAACTGGTATTGATTGAAAGGAAATAAACATGACAGCCTCCATATAGCTCTCTCTTCAGTTCCCCTTTAACACTTGATATGAAATCATTACCCGCAGCAAATACATGCTTTTGTTTTATAACACAAATCTGAATGCCTTCTAAAATCAGCCTGTCAACTTCCTGTCACCGGTGGTAATGTCAAGGTAATCATAATAAACTAATGGTTTTGAAAATAGGGAGGAGCTTATCTCACGTATTGGTAAATAGAGATGATCAATGAGATGCTACAGTTCTGGATAGCATGCTAATTTAATGCAAATTATATGCAGCTTGGCCTCTTAGGTGTCTCTCGCCCTTCGGTCCCTCCAGTGGGGTGGAGAGGCCACTCCCCTTCCTGGGCTCTAGAAGTATCTTCCATATGGCTGCATGGTGTAATGGTTAAGGGCTCTGCCTCTGACATGGGAGACCAGGGTTCGAATCTTGTCTCTGCCTGTTCTGTAAGCCAGCACCCATTCAGTAAGAAACCTTGGGCAAGTCTCCCTAACACTGCTACTGCCTATAGAGTGTGCCCTAGTGGCTGCAGCTCTGGCGCTAGTCCGCCAGGAGAAAAGCACGATATAAATGTTATTTGTCTTGTCTTATCTGTGGTTCCGTGGCAGACCACGGCGTATCTGAATACGTGTCCCGCTGACATACTATCTAAGGGGGTTATCCTGGTTACTTCTATATTATCAAAGTCCTGGGGCCCATTAGAGAGCTTTCAGTTGCGCTTTGGGATTGCCGATGATCGCCCGCGATCCCAAAAAGCACTATGCTAATGAAAATGAGGGGAACCCACGGGAGCCATTACGATTTGGTCAAATCGCAATCACAGGTCCTGCAACATTTTTGAAGCGATTGTGTTTCAATGGAGAAGTAAGGAGTGCTGCAAAATCGCTTTTAAATCATTTTTCAGAAGATGCGATTTTGCAGCAATTTTGTGGGAGAGTTCCATGTATAAATAAAGTTTAAAGTACTTCTGTACCATAGTTTAAAGCAAACCTGAAATGAAAATAAAAGTAAAAATAACCATACACAGGTCATACTTACCTCCCGTGTCGTCTACTCCTTAATCTCTTTCTCCTCTCCTGCGTCCTGTTTGTCCACTATGACCTTTAGAATTCTCGGTCCTCCATTTTAAAAATGGCAATGACCCCATAACAACTACCTGGTCAGCACACTGGTAAACTGTAATATTGCCCACTTGAATCAATAGGAAAAGAGAGACATTACCTTGCACATCAGTTGTTCGTTCAGTTATAACTGACAGCAACTGATATTTCATTTCTGACAAAATCTTGTCAGAACTGGAATAGGATCTGACAGCGAGGTGTGTGTTTAATATTCATTTGCAGGTACATCATGTGTTTATTTTAAATAATTTTACTCGGTTCAGGTTCTCTTTAAAGAGGAACTGTTGCGAAAATCTTAAAATTTAAAACACATACAAATAAGAAGTGCATTTCTTCCTGAGTAAAATGAGCCATAAATTACTTTTCTCCTATGTTGCTGTCACTTACAGTAGGTAGTAGAAATCTGACAATACCGACAGATTTTAGACTAGCTCATCTTCTCATAGGGGGCTCTCAGTGTTTTCTTTATTTTTAAAAGCACTTAGTGAATGGCAGTTGCTCCATCCAACTGCCAAAATAGTGAGCAGGGAGGCTGGCCTGCATCTTTGCATAAAGATTTTTTCAGGGAGTGTCTTTATAAAGAATAAAGGCCATGCTGAGAATCCCCTATGGAGAGATGGACTAGCCCAAAACCTGTCGGTAATGTCAGATTTCTACAACCTACTGTAAGTGACAGGAACGTGGGAGAAAAGTAATTTATGGCTCATTTTACTCTGGAAGAATTGTACTTCTTATCTGTATGTGTTTTAAATTTTAAGATTTTTGCGACAGTTCCTCTTTAACCACTTGACGACCAGGGGATTTATGGCTGATCTGTGCTGCGTGGGCTCTCCAGCCCGCAGCACCGATCAGGAGTGCAGCAGGGCGATCAGACTTACCCCCTTTTTTCCTCACTAGGGGGATGTCCTTCTGGGGGGTCTGATCGCCGCCGGCTTGCTGCGCTTTGCAGGGGGCTCTTCAAAGCCCCCCTCCGCAGCGTTCTCTACGCTCCGTCCCTCTCCCTCCCTCTCCCTCCCCCTGTGAGCTGCGCAGGACGGATATCCGTCCTGCGCATTGAAGGATAGGCTTCAGCCTACCATAGGCCGGCGATCCCCGGCCAATCAGAGGCCGGGGATCGCCGATCTGCCTTACGGCGCTGCTGTGCAGCAGCGCCGTATGATGTAAACAGCGGGGATTTCTTCCATCCTCCGTGAACAGACATGAAAAGGCCGCTTGAACGAGCGGCCGTTTCCATGGAAACCCGCAGACGACCAGTTTACGCCAATTGGCGTTAGCTGGTCGTCAAGAGGTTTTAAAGACGTTAAAAAAACAAAAACAAAAAAATATGCATTACTCACCTACTCCATGCTATGTAATTTGCTTATCCGCATGCCTATTCTATCAGGCACCTCAATTTACCTTCTTTGCCACAAATTGCAGCCATTATACAAGCCGACAGTGGGCCTTGCTTCATGCCAAAACTTCGCTTGTATGCCGCTAATCGCATTTAAGGTACATTTCGGCACCAGTAAACTTTAATAATGGGTACCCGTTATTCTGTAAGGGCTCCTGCACCCTTTTTTCCTGATTCAGAATGGGGGACTCCTAGTTACGTATACTATCCATGGTAGGTTTGCCCAGTATGGGGTCCATTCATTTCTTAAAGGGATACTGTAGGGGGGTCGGGGGAAAATGAGTTGAAGTTACCCGGGGCATCTAATGGTCCCCCGCAGACATCCTGTGTTGGCGCAGCCACTCACCGATGCTCCGGCCCCGCCTCTGGTTCACTTCTGGAATTTCTGACTTTAAAGTCTGAAAACCACTGCGCCTGCGTTGCCGCGTCCTCACTCCAGCTGATGGCACCAGAAGCGTACTGCGCAGGCCCAGTATGGTCTGTGCCTGCGCCGTGCGCTCCTGGTGACATCGGGAGAAGCGAGGACACGGAAACGCAGGCGCAGTGATTTTCAGACTTTAAAGTCTGAAATTCCAGAAGTGAACCGGAGGCGGGGCCGGGGCATCGGTGAGTGGCTGCGCGGGCACAGGATGTCTGCGGGGGACCATTAGAAGCCCCGGGTAACTTCAATTCATTTTTCCCTGACCCCCCTACAGTATTCCTTTAAGGTGCCCTGCTGCTGTCATTCATTCTTGTAACAATATCCAGCATAAAAAATTAAAGGGTGTTTTTCACCATAGTGGTTCTTTAAAAAAAATAAAAAATAAATAAAGTGTCCTGCTTTCTTGTCACATCCTTAAATGCTTAGGCTTTACCGGGAGAAATATCAGGCCCAAATCTCTCCAGTGATCTCTCTTTTGTCCACACTAAATTCCATTCACCAGGTCTCCACCTCTCCCGTCTGACGGAATATTGATCCCCTCGAGAGAGAGCAAAGTCCGACGTTCCATTCGCCCAATCTCCTCTCAAGCTGACTCAATCCCATCATTTGTCATCTTTTCTTGTCCCGCCGTGTTTGTTTAGGGCCTGCTTATTTGCTTTATCTGCCACTTTCCAATCCCGAACGTATTCTTTTACCTAATATAGGCTTTACAGGGTCTGCAGGTCCCTCTGGGTTCCTAATAAGAGAGATTATGATTCGCTGGGAGGATTAAGAGGCCCTGTTTACCAACGCCATCCTGTCATCGTGTTTTCTCTTTCTCCATTCCGCCGACCTTTTCGTAGCAAAATTAAATTGCTCTCCGCGGGTCAGAAATCATAGACCACCTCGTTATGTGTCAGTCCTGAAATAGTTAATGGTTCTTTTCTGAAATGTCGTTTCCCCCTTTTTTTTCGTGCGCGCTCAGTAATAGCTGACGGTGGCGATATCCGATGCAGGAGGGAGTGGGCTGGAATTGTGCGGATTCACAGACGAGCGTCTCAGGAAACGGGCCAAGTCTGGACAGTAAATTCTGGCTGGTACAATCGTAAAACTGCTACAGTGCAATCGTAATGTTCACACACTTCGGGCAGCCATATTTTTTCTTTTTTTCACTGAAGCGGAGAGAGAGCGCGTTCTATACGTTCGGCAGGAAATGGTGAAGCCATTTGAGGAAGCCATTTTGAGCTGAGCCCAATATTTTGCAATGAAACTCTGTAGCTTCACCTTCGACTGTTATCTTAAGTCTTCATTCTCTCCTCTAAGGGCCCTTTCACACTAGGGCAGTACGGTGCGTCAAATTGACGCACTGCTAACGCAGCCTAATGCAACCCTATGTGGAAGTTCATACTCCCTACATTGCGGTACGCTGCGCCGGAAGTCCCTAATCAAACTCTAGCGCAGAACTAAGTTGAGGTGCGGGATCTGTGTCGACCTGCACCGGCCCAGCAGTCATGTTAGTCTATGGGGAAGCAGGTTTGTTTGTTTTCTAAAAAAGTTGATGGCGCGCATGCACGGAAGAGTATTTTTACAATACGCTTCCATGCACCTCCGCATACCCCTAAGCAGGAAATGACAGCAACCGCTCGATACTTCTTGCTTGGCTGGTGGCCAGACAGGGAACACCGCATACTAACGTGCTGTTCCCTCCCTGTTTCTGGCGGTGCGATGTGGCGTGGCGGGCTCGACACACCGCACCGCTGCCGCCAGTTTGCAGTGCGAAACCGGCCTAAATGTTTTTACACAATAACTTTCTGAATTTGTCCGAAAAATGGAAAATTCCACAATGAAATGGAGAGAATTACTAAACACTAAGGAAGAGGAGGTGGCTGAACACCTTGAAAAGGGAAGCACAGAGGCAACAGGAGCCCAAATAGCGCAATTTATCACCAACACGAAAATTGTGCAGAGAAGTAGAAATAGTAGTACTCACAAAGGTGGGTTGCACTGGGGGGTAACCACATAATGCAAGTGGAGATCACAGCCCCGTCTCCACTCGGGTGTCTCTGCTCAGCTAAGTTTAGTGTTTGGCATTATTGTTTGGCCTGAGGAAGTGGGTTCAGACAAACGAAACGTGTTGCTAGTGCACAATAGATTTAAAATCTATATAAGGTTGTCTTTAATGATGTAAACCACCTCCTTTTTCTACTTTTAGTTGTTTTTAATCCAATGTTATATACCTCTGGGTGCCTCTTTATCCCCCCCAGGCAACACTAGAAAAAAATCTAAGAACTCTCCCTGCACCCTATGGGGTTACAGAGAATTTAGACCCCAAGAAAAGCCATTTGGACTGAGGTCCACTTACCTTATGTAAGGGGGGAGAAGGGCAGAAGTGGCAGAAGTGGTAAAACTTTGGGAAACTTTTTATACATTTTGGGCGACCCCAAAAAGTGGTACACTGATGAAAGTGAATAGAGGGGAAATCGCAATTGCGGGTCCTGCAGCAAAGATAGGAGCGAAGCAAAAATGACTTTTGAATTGCTTTTTGAAAGTAATTTTTCAGTGACTTTGTGGACGATTTTATAAGCTACATAAATTTTAAAGAGGAACTCCAGTGAAAATAATGTAAATAAAAAAAAAGTGCTTGGTTTTTACAATAATTATGTATAAATGATTTGGCCAGTGTTTGCCCACTGTACAATCTTTCCTCTCCCTGATTTACATTCTGACATTTATCACATGGTGACATTTTACTGCTGGCAGGTGATGTCAGTGGAAGGAGATGCTGCTTGCTTTTTTTGCAGCTGGAAACAACTTTTATTTTCCACAATGCAACAAGGCTCCCACAGTGTGATGTCAGAACCATTGTTCTGACATCACACTGTGGGAGGGGTTTCACCACACTATCAGCCATACAGCGCCCCCTGATGATCTATTCGAGAAAAGGAAAAGATGTCTCATGGGAAAGGGGGTATCAGCTACAGATTGGGATGAAGTTTAATTCTTGGTTATGCTTTCTATTTAAGCTACTTGTTGTTTCTAGTGAAGTCAAATCCACCGGTTTCTGGGTTCTTAGCCCTGCCCCCTTGCACCACAGGTCATCAGCGCTGCTATGTATGGTGATAGAGAACAGCCTATGACCTTTGTGCAAGGGGCGGGGCTAAGCGCCAGAGGGAGGCTGAAAATGGACATCGATATCCGTAGACTTGGAAAGTAGTTTTAACTCTATTTACACAGCATACAAAAGGGGGAAAAAAAAAACACTAATCAGAAGCGCTGTGTATTCGCCTGCAGTAGATTGTACAGCGCTTCCAGTTGCCGTAAAAAATCACACCAGATATCGATGTAGCAAACGCTAGAAAAAAGCTGAGCTACATCGATTGGTGCTATTTAGGGGGTCCTCGGCCTAACCGCCCTCCAGAAATGAGCAGACTGCCAGCTGACAGGGACGCTGTTCCCAAACAGCACCGGCGCTACTCCCTCCTCTTGGTTCTGTAAAACCATGGAAACCTTACAGGCCAGATTTGTTATAATTGTTTAAAAAATGAAAGATTGAATTGCACACTCGGGCGCGCGTCCTGCAGCAGAAGAGCCCACTGCAGGAAACTCACACCCCACCATTTCCTATTTCATACACCCTGCGGCAGACTGTGTCAACTGGGTGTTTTTTGTTTAGTCTCGCCCCCACTCAGTGATGTACTTCCTGCTGGATAGGAAGTACATCACCGGTTTTTAAAGGGATACTGTAGGGGGTCGGGGGAAAATGAGTTGAAGTTACCCGGGGCTTCTAATGGTCCCCCGCAGACATCCTATGCCCGCGCAGCCACTCACCGATGCTCCGTCCCCACCTCCGGTTCACTTCTGGAATTTCAGACTTTAAAGTCTGAAAACCACTGCGCCTGCATTGCCGTGTCCTCGCTTCCCTGATGTCACCAGGAGCGTACAGCACAGTCACAGACCATACTGGGTCACTGGGTACACTCCTGGTGCCATCAGCGGGAGTGAGGACACAGCAACGCAGGCGCAGTGGTTTTCAGATTTTAAAGTCTGAAATTCCAGAAGTGAACTGGAGGCGGGACCGGAGCATTGGGGAGTGGCTGCGCGGGCACAGGATGTCTGCGGGGGACCCGGGTAACTTCAACTCATTTTCCCCTGACCACCCTACAGTGTCCCTTTAATGAATTAGCACATGCAAGCTGCACTACTACTAATTAGATTGTTGTGGTGCCATTGACTCCAATACAATTGCTTACCAAGTAGTACCGCTTGTACCATATGGCAAGACGCTGCTTTGCCTCTGCGTCGTCCGAAGTACATTTGTTGCATCGATTTGCACCGTGGGTACCGTGGCTAGTCTCATAGAGACTAATGGCCACTGCGGCGGTGGAGGGGTGATGGATGGACGGCGACCTAAAGCCCCAGTATGAAAGAACCTGAGCGGTAAAGTAATATCCATGCCCCAGTCCCTCCGCTTTGCTAATCCACTGGACTGGATAACTAATGACCGACACCTCTATGGAAAAATCGATGGCAGGTTTGTGGAAATTTTGTCAAACCTCTGATCGGATTGCGAGAATCTCGCAAATATTTAAATTTCTTTCTTAATTTACATAATAAAATGGATGTTTGATTAGACAAAACATCGAATCGATGGTGAATCGGAGTGGAATTTTAAACACTGCTAAATAAATGTAGTCTCTCCATATCGGAAGATTGATCAGCAATGTTAAATTTTTTGTTGTTTGTAAAACAATTGTACTAACAACAATAGGGTGGCAGTTCACAATCAATATAAGATCGACTAGTTTACGATGGTGTGTAGGGAAACACATGTGGTCACTAGGGATGATCACGGATATGCAAATTTTTCCGAGTTGATGCAAATTTATGCACATTTTTATGTATGCAGCTTGAAAATGGACCAATTAATTTAAATTCGTTTTCAAACTGCATACATTTGCATCAAAATTTGCATAATTTCAGAAAAATTTGCATCTCATTGATCATGCCTAGTGGTCACCCCGTGTACTTCATTATTATTTATACATAGCACCAACATCTTCCGCAGCGTTTCACAGAGTATATTGTCTTGTCAAGGTCCTTGAGAAGGGCTCACAATCGAATCCCTACCATAGTCATATGTCTATGTCGTTTAGTGTATGTAGTCTAGGGACAATTTAGGGAGAAGCCAATTCATTTATCTGTATGTTTTTGGGATGTGGGAGGAAACCAGAGTGCCCAGAGGAAACCCACGCAGACACAGGTAAAACATACAAGCTCCATGCAAATAGTGCCCTGGCTGGGATTCAAACCAGGGACCCAGCGCTGCAAAGTGAGAGTGCTAACCACTACACCACTGAGCTACTGCTGGCAAACATGGCTGCTTCACAAGGATTTGGCTAAGCAAGATTGGGGCCAATTTGCTGCAAGACCGAACTCATTTCTACTTTTTGCTCCCTCCTCCTTTTTGTTATTCTATTGAAATTCCTCAGTGGGGTGCCTCCCCCTTCCCTCTCCATAGGACAGGACAGAACGCTCACCAAATGCCCAGTCTGTTGCAAAACAGGCACCCAAAATTATACAACAATCCATTCGGCTGGCAGCTGCTATTTAGCCCTCTATGCAATTTTTACGCTGAAGGCAGCCAGTTCAGTAGGAAAAAAAATGCAATAAATCTGCTTAAAAAGTCGTATTAATTAATATTGTACAGTAAATGTGTAAAGAGAGCGTTGGGATCTGGCCACGTTCACCTCTGCTGTAATCAGGCGTGACTCTTATCCGAAAAACCTGGCGAAATTCCCAGGTGTGTTCTCACTGACCTTGTCACAATCAGGTCAGAGAATAAAGTGCTGTGTATATTATCAGGCAGTATAGCACATACCAGGCCAGATGTTAATGGGGGCAATCTGCACGCCACGAACAATTCATCTCGGCGGCCTATGACATGGATCGAAGCGCCACAAACCATGCGAATAAGACTAGCCAAGGCCACCAATCGCTACAGATCTGATCTATTCATTCTAGCTGGCTCTATTCATAAACAAATTGTTCAGATGCTTTAAAGAGGCCCTGTAGTGGCATATAGTAGGATATAGTAAATTTCCCACTTGTATGGCAATTTTCCTGGCTTCAGCATCAGAAACACTTCCTATATGTAGCCTTCCTGCCAGTGATGTCACAGCCTAGGCTGTTTAACTATGCAGAATTCTCTACCGGGGCATTTTGGGAGATCTGGTATATAGGCATGGGATCACGAGTAGTCACCAGTCCCTAAGGACTCGAATACGTGATTTAAATGATGCTTAATTGCCTCAGCTGTGCGGCTGGGTGACAAGGGGTTAATTACCCATAAGTCTGTTGTCCTCCCTGCACTTCAAACAGCTTGCATGCCTCTTATTGGACATGTTGCAAGCCTCATCACCACGCACTTCCTCCTTCCGGCTTGAAGGATGAAGTGCGCGTAGTGAGTCTTCTTGCAACGTGCCCAATAGGACGCGTGCAAGCTGTTTGGAGCGCAGGGAGGGCGACGGATTTATGGGTAATTAACCCCTTGTCACCCAGCCGCACAGCTGAGGCAATTAAGCCTCATTTAAAGAGAGTCTGAAGCGAGAATAAATCTTGCTTCAGACCTCATAGATAGCAGGGGCATGTGTACCCCTGCTAAAACGCCGCTATCCCGTGGCTTAACGGGGGTCCCTGATCCCCCAAATCCCCTCCGTAATGCAGGGGAGCGCTTCCTGGTTGGGGCAGGGCTAACCGCCTCAGCCCTGCCCCACGCGCATCTGTCAGACGCGTATCTCCGCCTCTCCCCCGCCCCTCTCAGTCTTCCTTCACTGAGAGGGGCGGGGGAGAGGCGGCGATGCGCGTCTGATAGACGCGACTGGAGGCAGGGCTGCAGCCGTTAGCCCTGCCTCCAGGAAGAAGAAATTTCACGACCAACTTGCGACCAACTATTGCGGGGGTGGGTTTGGGGGTGAAGAGACCCCCGTTAAGCCGCGGGATAGCGGCGTTTTAGCAGGGGCACACATGCCCCTGCTAACTATGAGCTCTGAAGCGAGATTTATTCTCGCTTCAGAGTCTCTTTAAATCACGTATTCGAGTCCTTAGGGACTTGTGACTACTCGTGATCTCATGCCTACTGGTATATTATCTATTGGCATCAGAATGCTCAGAAGCAAACATTCCGCACAGCTGCACAACTACTGCGCCTGCGCAGTAAAGCCCGGAGGACGTCCTATGACGTCAGCGCGCCCGCGTGGGACGCAGAAGAGCCCGTCCTTGGAGCGCAGAAGAGCCCGACCTGGCAGCCAGCCTGGCCAGGTCGGGTCGGCCACCGAAGACGACCGGGAGCCTCTGGAGCGGCGGCGAGGGCACCTCCTGCCTGCCACGGGCTGGAGGAAGCCCCAGGTAAGTGGATATGGATTTTTATTTTTTTAAAGGTTTCCCTGAACCTTCCCTTTAATTATGTTATTTTCTCTCTTTTATTTGAATGTTTAAATGCCATGTAAACCGCTGCTCCATATAGGTCAATGTGGTTCTAGGCAGCACGCTGGCGTAGTGGTTAGCACTCTCGCCTTGCAGCTCTGGGGCCCCGGGTCAGATCCCGACCAGGGCACTATATGAAAGGAGTTTGTATGTTCTCCAAGTGTATGTGTGGGTTTCCTCCAGGCACTCCAGTTTCCTCCACAATACAGATACATTATTAGGCTTCCCCCTAAATTGTCTGTAGACTACTTTAGTAGGGATTAGATTGTGAGCTCCTCTGAGGACAGCCAGTGACATGACAATGAACTCGATAAAGTGCTGCAGATGTCAGTGCTATATAAATACATAATAATATGGTAGGTCAGGTAGGATATTAGACTATGACTATGTTAGAGATTATACTGTGAGCTCCTCTGAGGACAGTCAGTGACATGACTATGTACTCTGTAATGTGCTGCAGAAGATGTCAGTGCTATATAAATACATAATAATAATATGGTAGGATATTACACTATGACTATGGTAAGATTATACTGTGAGCTCCTCTGAGGACAGTCAGTGACATGACTATGTACTCTGTAATGTACTGCAGAAGATGTCAGTGCTATATAAATACATAATAATAATATGGTAGGACATTACACTATGACTATGGTAAGATTAGAGTGTGAGCTCCTCTGAAGGACAGTCAGTGACATGACTATGTACTCTGTAATGTGCTGCAGAAGATGTCAGTGCTATATAAATACATAATAATAATATGGTAGGACATTACACTATGACTATGGTAAGATTAGAGTGTGAGCTCCTCTGAGGGACAGTCAGTGACATGACTATGTACTCTGTAATTAACCGCAGGATATGTCAGTGCTGTATAAATGCATAATAATAATATGGTAGGACATTAGACTGTGACTATGGTAGGATTAGATTGTGAGCTCCTCTGAGGACAGTCAGTGACATGACTATGTACTCTGTAATGTGCTGCAGATGATGTCAGTGCTATATAAATACATAATAATAATATGGTAGGACATTACACTATGACTATGGTAGGATTAGAGTGTGAGCTCCTCTGAGGGACAGTCAGTGACATCACTGTGTAGTCTGTACAGTGCTGCAGAAGATGTCAGTGCTATATAAATACATAATAATAATATGGTAGGACATTACACTATGACTATGGTAGGATTAGAGTGTGAGCTCCTCTGAGGACAGTCAGTGACATGACTATGTACTCTGTAATGTGCTGCAGAAGATGTCAGTGCTATATAAATACATAATAATAATATGGTAGGACATTAGACTATGACAATGGTAGGATTAGATTGTGAGCTCCTCTAAGGACAGTCAGTGACATGACTATGTACTCTGTATAGTGCTGCAGAAGTTGTCAGTGCTATATAAATACATAATAATAACAACAACAATAATAATAATAATATGGTAGGACATTAGACTATGGTAGGATTAAATTGTGAGCTCCTCTGAGGACAGTCAGTGACATGACTATGTACTCTGTAATGTGCTGCAGATGATGTCAGTGCTATATAAATACATAATAATGATAATATGGTAGGACATTACACTATGACTATGGTAGGATTAGAGTGTGAGCTCCTCTGAGGACAGTCAGTGACTTGACTATGTACTCTGTAATGTGCTGCAGAAGATGTCAGTGCTATATAAATACATAATAATAATATGGTAGGACATTACACTATGACTATGGTAAGATTAGAGTGTGAGCTCCTCTGAAGGACAGTCAGTGACATCACTGTGTAGTCTGTACAGTGCTGCAGAAGATGTCAGTGCTTTATAAATACATAATAATAATATGGTAGGGCATTACACTATGACTATGGTAGAATTAGAGTGTGAGCCCCTCTGAGGACAGTCAGTGACATGACTATGTACTCTGTAAAGTGCTGCAGAAGATGTCAGTGCTATATAAATACATAATAATAATATGGTAGGACATTAGACTATGACTATGGTAGGTTTAGATTGTGAGCCCCTCTGAGGACAGTCAATGACATGACTATGTACTCTGTAATGTGCTGCAGAGGATGTCACTGCTATATCAATACATAATAATAATATGATAGGGACATTAGACTATGACTATGGTAGGATTAGTTTGTGCGCTCCTCTGAGGACAGTCAGTGACATGACTATGTACTCTGTAAAGGATCAGCAGGACAGCCAGGCAATGTGCATTATTTAAGAGGAAACAAACATGTCAGCCTCCATATCCTCTCACATGTGTACAAACAATATAAATGTATTTATTCACCTCTGAATAGCTCCCTGATTATAATTACATTATGCCTCAGGGAGAAATACTATACCGATACTTTAGAAAGGTAAAAGTCAAAATAACTGCATATTTTTGGATATTTTTATATTTTGTATTTGGAAGGAAGTCAATTATATTTGATTTTAAACGGTTGTCGAGTTTTTGCTCAATAATATTTTTCCTTGTTGGCATTCGGCAATACATATAATGGCATACCTTTTTTTTTATTTACTTACTGCCTTTTTGCTATATAATAAGCTACAGGATTTGTGCAGAGTACAAAGGAATCCGTCTTTCCTCTGAATTCCTCTACAACCTAGTGTTATTTGACTGCTTACCAAGTTTGCAAAAAAAAATAAAAAATAAACATCCCCATCTCCTTTATTTTTATTTTTTGGGGGGGAAGGGGGGTGTCTCCCTATTGTAGAAAAAAATCCTGGTTCTTCTCTGGAATTTTTAAATCCTCCTTAAATGACACCGTCAATGCGACTTTTTTTTTTTCCACCTTTTAGTGAAGACTTTACCAGTATCTTTTATTCCGTGGCCACATAAAGGCCACCAAAAAAAAGTGAGTTTTTAAGCGCAGATTCCTGGGTTGAACCTTTACGGAGGCCTTTTTCTATTTATTTCCAACCTAGATAAGATCTTAATCATGGCCCTCAAATTATCCGTATTGACATTTATCAACCGTAGTCATCTTTTTTTTTTTTTTTTTCTATAGTGTGCGCTGCCTTGACAAGGCCGCTTTTTCTCTCGCCCCTTCTGTTCAATGGAAGTTAATTTCGAGTACATGATTTATCGTGCTGGGCTAACAGCGCTGAGGCTGGCCACCTTTTCAAAGGGCGAGCTGGGGAGTGAATTATGGCAGAGTTGTCCGGTGATTGCGTTAAACAGGGAAGGAGAAAAGGCAGCCAGTGTGGTTCCCCGATGTACCGCTGGGCCCTTTTCAGAACGCGGAGGAAAAAAGATTAGGCCTCTGACCGCGGGGGTGACAGGCGAGCGTTCTATCGGCAGACAAAGGCCTGAATACCTGAAAGGATCAGAACCTCTTGTACTCCGAGCCCTGAGCCTGTTTACGGCCCCCCCTTAGGCTGACCATTTTCTTCCATTTGCATAATATCACTTTGAAGAGAAGCAATGTCTTAATTCCCGACAAATCGGGGTTATTTTGTTGCTGGTTGTGCGGAGGTGACCTCCAGATCGCTGGAATCCTACTGGCTGACGATGGCCTCAGAGGTGGCCAGAGATTCCAGCAGCCACCACATATCTTTATACTGGCCTGACAGTTTGTATTTATTTTTTGTGGGGTAATGCTGAACTTCAGGGGAAAAAAAAATATTTTAGTTTTGAGTATTGTGGAAATGGAAACGAGGCTGTTCTGCTGTCTGTAACACAGTTCTGAAGATCTCCTTTACTTCCTGTTTCCTGAAACGCTATGGAATATTATTATTATTATGGTGGCGTAGGGATCACCACAGCCAGGGCCGGCTCTTCCATAAAGGCAAAGGAGGCAATTGCCTCATAGCTTCAGAGCCTGTAAGGGCCCCCAAGGTGTCTCATCACTAACTTACCTGTGCTCCCTGGGACCCTACAATGGTGCAATAAAGGACTGACAGAGTAGCCCATCTTTACTATTATTTAGTATTTATGTCAAACACACACAGAACATTTATATTGCGCTTTTCTCCTGGCAGACTCAAAGCGCCAGAGCAGCAGCCACTAGGGCACACTCTATATAGACAGTAGCAGTGTTAGGCCAGAGCTGCAGCCACTAGGACGTGCTCTATAGGCAGTAGCAGTGTTAGGCCAGAGCTGCAGCCACTAGGGGGAGCTCTATAGGCAGTAGCAGTGTTAGGCCAGAGCTGCAGCCACTAGGGGGCGCTCTATAGGCAGTAGCAGTGTTAGGCCAGAGCTGCAGCCACTAGGACGCGCTCTATAGGCAGTAGCAGTGTTAGGCCAGAGCTGCAGCCACTAGGGCATGCTCTATAGGTACTAGCAGTGTTAGGCCAGAGCTGCAGCCACTAGGGGGAGCTCTATAGGCAGTAGCAGTGTTAGGCCAGAGCTGCAGCCACTAGGACGCGCTCTATAGGCAGTAGCAGTGTTAGGCCAGAGCTGCAGCCACTAGGGGGAGCTCTATAGGCAGTAGCAGTGTTAGGCCAGAGCTGCAGCCACTAGGGGGCGCTCTATATAGGCAGTAGCAGTGTTAGGCCAGAGCTGCAGCCACTAGGACGCGCTCTATAGGCAGTAGCAGTGTTAGGCCAGAGCTGCAGCCACTAGGACGCGCTCTATAGGCAGTAGCAGTGTTAGGCCAGAGCTGCAGCCACTAGGGGGAGCTCTATAGGCAGTAGCAGTGTTAGGCCAGAGCTGCAGCCACTAGGGGGCGCTCTATAGGCAGTAGCAGTGTTAGGCCAGAGCTGCAGCCACTAGGACGCGCTCTATAGGCAGTAGCAGTGTTAGGCCAGAGCTGCAGCCACTAGGGTGAGCTCTATAGGCAGTAGCAGTGTTAGGCCAGAGCTGCAGCCACTAGGGGGTGCTCTATAGGCAGTAGCAGTGTTAGGCCAGAGCTGCAGCCACTAGGACGCGCTCTATAGGCAGTAGCAGTGTTAGGCCAGAGCTGCAGCCACTAGGACACGCTCTATAGGCAGTAGCAGTGTTAGGCCAGAGCTGCAGCCACTAGGGGGCGCTCTATAGGCAGTAGCAGTGTTAGGCTAGAGCTGCAGCCACTAGGACGCGCTCTATAGGCAGTAGCAGTGTTAGGCCAGAGCTGCAGCCACTAGGGGGCGCTCTATAGGCAGTAGCAGTGTTAGGCCAGAGCTGCAGCCACTAGGGGGCGCTCTATAGGCAGTAGCAGTGTTAGGCCAGAGCTGCAGCCACTAGGGGGCGCTCTATAGGCAGTAGCAGTGTTAGGCCAGAGCTGCAGCCACTAGGGGGTGCTCTATAGGCAGTAGCAGTGTTAGGCCAGAGCTGCAGCCAATTGGAGGCTCTCTATAGGCAGTAGCAGTGTTAGGCCAGAGCTGCAGCCACTAGGACGCGCTCTATAGGCAGTAGCAGTGTTAGGGAGTCTTGCCCAAAGTCTCCTACTAAATAGGTGCTGGCTTTCTGAACAGGCAGTGCCGAGATTCGAACCTTTGTCTCCTGTGTCAGAGGCAGAGCCTTTAACCACTACACCATCCAGCTATCCCTCAGAGGGCAAAGCTGCCTGGCTCTTCTACTGACCACATATGCTATTACTCTGTAGTTATTGCCTGATGAAGCAGGGTCAAACCTGGGAAACGCGTTGCATTGTCCCCCAGGGTATGTAAATAAACTTGTTCTATTTGACAAACATATTAGCAATTGTTGTGTCTGCTTGGAGGAGGTAAGTCCATCACTGATTCCACATGTTTTAAACTTTTTAGATACGTTTATCCTTTTGGCACCTCTGTATCCATACTACGCTCTATCCCCCAGAGGGTCTGACAATCTAATTCCTACCATACTCGTATGTCTATGCATGTATCGTAGTCTAGGGCCAATTTAGGGGGAAGCCAATTAACTTATCTGTATGTTGTTTGGGATGTGGGAGGAAACCAGAGTGGCGGAAGGAAACACATGCAGATATGGGGAGGACATACAAACTCCTTGCAGGTGGTGCCCTGCCTGGGATTCAAACCAGGGACCCAGCGCTGCAAGGCAAAAGCAGTAACCACTAACCACTACACTACCGCATCTGCTGGTAAGACGCTCCTCTGCCAAAGACATAGCAGGGGCCCCGGGGACTCAGTTAATTTGAGGTGTGACCTGGGGGAGGGAGTACCCGCCTCAGGGGCCCTGGGGGGAAATCTGGATGCAACAAAGGGCCCGTAATGCCGCTTTTGATCGGGAGAGTCTGCCAGGGGGCACTGCTGTTACTAGAAGCGGCCCTGCCCATAGCAGACATAGCGGCTGTTATGGGGCCTGTAGCCACAGGGTGCCCAGTGTGCCAGGCAAGGAGTCCTGAGCTCAGAGTCCTGAGGATGCTTTAATCATAGAGATGGAGGTGCCTGGAGAAGACAGATCATAGGAGGAACCCGGGGAGGTGAGTCACTCTGCATACGAGGGAGGGGTCCTATCTGCCTACCTATACTGGGGTCCAACCGCACGCTACCATTACTGAAAGGCTACTTAAAGGGAAGGTCCAAGCAAAAAAAAAAAAATGAGTTTAACTTACCTGGGGCTTCTACCAGCCCCATGTAGCCATCCTGTGCCCTCATAGTCACTCACTGCTGCTCCAGTCCCCCGCTGGCAGCTTTCTGACCTCGGAGGTCAGGGCCGCATTGCGTACATTTTTACGCATTCCAGCTAGTGCAGGAACATTAACATATACATTTTTACGCGTTAGTGGTGCAACGCATACATTTTTGTTCCTGCACTAGCTGGAATGCGTAAAAATGTATGCAATGCGGCCCTGACCTCCGAGGTCAGAAAGCTGCCAGCGGGGGACTGGAGCAGCAGTGAGTGACTACGAGGGCACATGATGGCTACATGGGGCTGGTAGAAGCCCCAGGTAAGTGAAACTCATTTTTTTTTTTTTGCTTGGACCTTCCCTTTAAAGAGACACTGAAGCGGAAAAAAAAATATGATATAATGAATTGGTTGTGTACTATGAATAATTACTAGAAGATTAGCAGCAAAGAAAATATTCTCATGCTTTTATTTTCAGGTATATAGTGTTTTTTCTAACATTGCATCATTCTCTAATATGTGCAGATTACACAACACTCAGCATTCAAAATGAGTCTTTCAGAGCAGTCTGTGAAGTAATGACCTCTCCTCTAGCAGAGGAAAAGTAAACAGTTCAATTACAGTTGAGATACTAAAAGTCAGATAACAGCCCTCTCCACGACTAAGTTAGTCGGAGAGCTTAATAGCTTGTTTGCATAGAGATAACAACTGGAGTTTCTCAACTCTTCCTGTACTGAAAACAATTAGACTGATGTATCTGATCTTAATGTTTTATTTCTTAGCTGTACTACACATACAAATCATAATATCATCATTTTTTTTCCGCTCCAGTGTCTCTTAAAAGGGAAGGTCCGAGGTTGTTAAAGGGAACCCGTGGTGAGAACAATATGGAGGCTGCCAAATGTATTTCCTTTTAAGTAATACCAGTTGCCTGGCTGTCCTGCTGATCCTCTGCCTCTAATACTTTTAGCCATAGCCCCTGAACAAGCATGCAGCAGATCAGGTGTTTCTGACATTATTGTCAGAACTGACAAGATTAGCTGCATGCTTTTCTGGTGTAATTCAGTCACTACTTCAGCCAAATAGATCAGCAGGACTGCCAGGCAACTAGTATTGTTTAAAAGGAAATAAATATGGCAGCCTCCATATCACTCTCACCCCGGGTTCACTTTAAAAAGTAAAAATCTACTTACCTGGAGCTTCCTCCAGCCCCTTGTAGTTGTCCTGTGCCCTCGCCGCAGCTCCGCTCCCCGCTGGTGGTCCGGGGTCCCCTCTGGTACAAAATGCCTCCTGCACTTCAGCATGCGGCTCACGTAGTTGTGCTGATGTAATCCGGACTGTACTGCGTATGCGGAGTAGTCCTGCCCCGGCGCACTACAGCCCGGATGACGTCAGTGCGACTCCGTGACCCGCACACTAAAGCCCAAGTAGATGCTGACCTAGCGAGGTCGGCTTCGCCACCGGAGGGGACCGGGAGCGTCGGGGAGCTGCGGCGAGGGCATAGGACGGCTGCCAGGGGCCGGAGGAAGCCCCAGGTAAGTAGATTTTTGCTTTTTTAATCATATCGGACCTTCCCTTTAATGCTTGGAGGACCCCTCTGGCTACCTAACATTGGTGTAGTGGAGGGTTTACTTAATATTTACTGACTGTCCTGAGAATAACTTACAATCGTGATTTTTTAAACCATTAAATTAATCAGGGAAGCTGACTGAACTTAAAGTTGATGCAAGGCTATGCAAATTGTGTAAGTAAATGTATTTATGCAGGTTGAAATTGGACCAGTCGAATTCCTTTTTGGTGGGATTCTATTGGTCCATTTGAAACCTGCATACATTTACATACACAGTTTGCATAATTCTGTATCAGTTCCTAATTATTTGCATCACGTTCCCTAGAGTGGTTACAGAGTATCATCTTATACAGCATATACTGTGGCCAACAGGGAGCTGTAGACACTGCAGCTAGTTTACTAACAGTACAGGCACAGAGTTATACTGTACATACTGGAGGTAGCAGAGATCAGCACACACTGCAGCTAGTTTACTATCAGTACAGGCACAGAGTAACAGCTTATACTGTACATACTGGAAGTAGCAGAGATCACACACTGCAGCTAGTTTACTATCAGTACAGGCACAGAGTAACAGCTTATACTGTACATACTGGAGGTAGCAGAGATCAGCACACACTGCAGCTAGTTTATTATAAGTACAGGCACAGAGTAACAGCTTATACTGTACATACTGGGTCTGGGAGTAGCAGATATCAGCACACACTGCAGCTAGTTTACTATCAGTACAGGCACAGAGTAACTGCTTATACTGTAGATACTGGAAGTAGCAGAGATCACACACTGCAGCTAGTTTACTATCAGTACAGGCACAGAGTAACAGCTTATACTGTACATACTGAGAGTAGCAGATATCAGCACACACTGCAGCTAGTTTATTATCAGTACAGGCACAGAGTAACAGCTTACACTGTACATACTGGAGGCAGCAGAGATCAGCACACACTGCAGCTAGTTTATTATCAGTGCAGGCACAGGAAAACCTCTTTTCAAGTATGTAATGGAAGTAGCAGAGATCAGCACACACTGCAGCTAGTTTACGATCAGTATGGGCAAAGAGTAACAGCTTTTAGGCTGCTTACACACTAAGACGTTACAGGCGCACGTTAGTGCGCCTGTAACGCTCCTCCAACGCACAGCAATGTAACAAGTGGGCTGTTCACACAGCCCACGTTGCGTTACATGTAACGCTGCACGTTCTCCGGAAAGTGCAGCATGCTACGGCGTTGGAGCGGCTATAGCCGCGTTAGACTGTTTGCACATGCGCAGTGGGGGGCGGAGAGGAGGCGGGGAGAGCCAGCTACAGTAGCCGCGCACATGGCTACTTAATATTCACTGCACTGGCGGCAGCTGATTGGCCGGCGGGACCACATGATGCGGAGTGTCTCGCTCCGCATCACGTGGTCCCACTGGCCAATCAGCGCCACTCTGGGAGACATTATAGGAATCGAGCCGCCTAACGCGGCTCACTCTACCGTCCTCACTTGCAGCACCATACGTTGTGTTAGGTGCACGTTATGCGACCTTAACGTAGCACCTAACGTAACGTCTTGGTGTGCAAGTAGCCTTACTGTACATACTGAGGGTAGCAAGGATCCGCACACACTGCAGCTAGTTTACTATCAGTACAGGCACAGAGTAACAGCTTATACTATATATACTGGAGGTAGCAGAAATCAGCACACACTGCAGCTATTTACTATCAATACAGACACAGAGTAAGGCCTGGTGCACACCAAAAACCGCTAGCAGATCCGCAAAATGCTAGCAGATTTTGAAACGCTTTTTATTATTTTTATGTAGCGTTTCACCTAGCATTTTGCGGTTTTGGGAAGCGTTTTTGGTGTAGTAGATTTCAGATATTGTTACAGTAAAGCTGTTACTGAACAGCTTCTGTAACAAAAACGCCTGCAAAGCTGCTCTGAACTGCCGTTTTTCAGATGGGTTTGCGGTTTTCCTATACTTCACATTGGAGGCAGAAACGCCTCCGCAATCCAAAATCTGCAGCAGCCCGGGAGTATGCGTTTCTGGTGCCTCCCGCTCTGGTGCGCACCACCCCATTGAAATACATTACCCTAGCGTTTCCACATCCGCAATCGGATCTGAAAACACTCCCGAACCGCTCTGGTGTGCACTAGGCCTAACAGCTAATCAGTACACACTGTGGCTAGTTTGCTATCAGTATACTGATAGTACACAGCATGAGCTTTTATTCTTGGTTATGATAGGGACCCCAGAATGAGACTGGTCTAAGTCCCGGCTCTGGGGAATATTTTCCTGTGGAAATGATATTTCAATGGTGTTGTTAAGTGTATCTGCCCACTTCATGTGAGTTGAATCGAGATTTTTGTATGTTTTTGCTGTGTGACTGATTGGCCGGTCCCGTGGGTTATAAGCCTGATCTGAACCAACATTTTAGTGAACTGCCGAGAGTGTAAACTGTCTCGAATTCATCATTTCTCTAGAGACACTCATCCGCTTGGCCTTGAGACTTATCCGCGCTCCGTGCAGATGCAGCATACGTGTCCTTATTTTACTGAGGCCACATTCCAGCTGGGGCCACCTGTGTCCCGGGCACAACGGAATGGATCTGTCACAGATATATATCCTCGCGGAACATCGCGGAATGCCTCGCATCTCCGAACACGAAGCATCGCTCTAAAGAGATATTTCTGTAACAATTCCAAAATCCAGGAATCCAGATTCGTGTTCAACCAAACTATACAAACTGCATCATGTTCTTATTTAAAGTGGAACTTCAGCCTAAAGAAACATACTGTCATTAAGTTACATTAGTTAGTAATTAGAATACATAGGTAATATAATCTTTTACCCACCCTGTTTTAAAAGAACAGGCAAATGTTTGTGATTCATGGGGGCTGCCATCTTTGTCATGGGGGCAGCCATCTTTTTGGTTGAAAGGAGGTGACAGGGAGCATAAGACACAGTTCCAACTGTCCTGTGTTCTGATAACCCCTCCCAGCTGCACGCACTAGGCTTCAAATGTCAAATTCAAAATGTAAAAAAAAAAAATTGCACCAAAACAGCAGAATGAGAACAACAACATCAGAAATCCTATCATGCTTTGCACAGCATCAGGGGAAAAATGCCCGGGCAGTTTTCTTCTGTGCAACTAAAGGCTTGTATAAGAGAAACAAAGTTCTGATGCTGTGAAACTGTTAAAGAAACACCAGGCCTTTCCAGTGCTGCTGAGTCGATTTTTAGTCTGGAGGTTCACTTTAAGCCTCCAACTGGGCAAAACTCAAAATAGGCCCGCTGATTGTTACCATTTTCAAATGATCCGATCGTTTATACGTCCTTGCCTCGAATGAGACCTAATCCACTTAAAGACCTTATCTACGTGAAAACTTGCCCAGAATGGTTTAAGAACAGAGTACGTGAGACTTTGGGCAAGGCTCCATAATGTTCCTGGTCTCCCGTGGAGAGCATCCTACGTGGCTGCAACTCTGAAGCACTTTGACAACTACCAGGAGAAAAGCACAATATAAATGTTATATGTCTTGTCTTACCAAATTCCCAATTATCATTACCAAATTGAATCCCAATCCAATGTAAAGTATAAATAAGTTGAGCTTTGTACCCTTATACAAAAACTTTTGCCCACAGGGATCAGGAGTTGATCCCTTGGGTAACAGTTCGAGGACAAGTTCTATACAGACTCATCGATAGGTTCGATAGGTAACAATAGGGTCAGTCTGTTCTCAACTAAGACAATATGCCAGTTGAATCTCTTGCCAATGCAACAAGAAAGGGGGTGGGGGGGATCAGGAGACACTGAGCACACAACAGATTCTCAGCAGAGGTAGCCTCCAATAGACCGCCTTGACCAAAAACTATCTAGCTCGTTTATAAGGATTTAGGCCAAGTGTTGAACTTCAGTCTGCGAGAGCCATATCCATGCCAGTGTTTAGGATGAACTGAGAAGTGGAGAAATGTGTTCTACTTGAGGAACCACTCCCTTCCTGATTCAAACCCATCGATTAATTTGAGCTAGGCCAAACGTGTGAAGACCTTGGCCCTTGAGAACTGCAATTCAACATCCCTGCTCTAGGCCGAGCCCAGTACTTCCACCTAGTAAGCATCAGGAGGATGAAAGTCAACTTTTGTCTCAGGGCGATGGATGACACTTGGAAACATGGAAGACAATTGTCCCATAGCGAGGTGGACTTCATGGTTCCTGAAGGAGGATAATGCTACAAATATTCATCAATGTTTACTGGCTAGTGGCTGGTGATGATGTGACCTCGTCACACATGTAAATGATCTGCATGTGCCGCTGTTGCATGAAGCACAGGCTGTACTTGGATCGTCATATCACCACACAGTCTACTTGTTCCCCTCGACCTTCCACCAAGTGACTACTCCCTCTCTGACACCATAAAGAAATCAGGGGCTAACTGCAGGAAGAGGCTAAATTCTCAGCATCTCTCCTGTCCTTCCAGAGCAAGTGTTCTTGTGGCCACAGTTGTCATGGGTCAGGGAATCATGGTGGCCGAATCCTGGTTGACATGTCCCCAGTTGTTGTGGTCTCCGTGAGAGAAATAAGTTTGAACGTTAGAGGACCCAATCAACATTCTTGCTGAGGGCCTCGTGATTTTCAGAAGAATACTCTGCTTGGTCAGTGAGATGTTCCTTGCTCCGGCTGGTAATCAGCTTGGAACTTGGCCCAATTTGCAGGCAAGTCAGAGCACCGCATTGACCACTAGCCGTTGTCAGTTTCCAGAAAACAATGTCCTGCAAGGAGCTTTTAGAGATAGGGTGTGTGGGATCTCCAAAATTGGTTTCCACGGGAAGTCACAATGGCCTACAAAGAACTTCCTATGAAAATACATGGAATGGCTGATGGTCTAAAGCAGGGATGTCGAACTTCAGTACTCAAGGGCCGGGGACCTCACATGTTTGGCACAGCTCAAATTAATTGATAGGACTGAATCAGGAAAGGTGTGTAGTTCATCAAGTAGAACACGTTTCTCCTTTTCTCAGTCCCCCCTACACACTGGCATGGCTATGGCCCTCAAGAACTGAAGCTAAGCAGCTGATGCTTAAAGTCGGGCGCATGTCATATCGGTGCCGCTCAGTTCGGCGCGGGGAGAGCCGAATGACGTTAAATACTATTCCCCCTCCGAGTTGTCGCAACTTGGAGGGAGATGTAATTCGAGGTCTGGCAGCCGCCAGAGCCCCGAATTACCGCTACGTGGGGTGCGCATCATAGCATTGCTGCTATGACGGTGCAAAATCAGCTGATTCGCTTAAAGTCTAACCCTTGTGCTTCAAGCACCAGTGGTCACCTAATTCAGGTCTAAATTATTTTTGTAGGGATAAGTTCATGGCCAGTAATGGTCGTTGAGATGCTAATCATTCTGGGCCGCATTGGGAATTTTATGCAGCATTGAACTGGGCCAATCAAATGCACTTCCTGTCAATCTCTACTGGCCCAATTCTGAGTGGAATGCAATTTGCATATTATCCTCTCATTGACCATCTAAGTTAATGATGTATAATATCAATAGCTCTGATTGGAACATAAAGCAGGACGAGATACAATAACTCGAGGTTGTTAGCTACCGGTTTATTCGCCTCAGCGCAGCTTTCGTCGCTTCCCAACGCCGTCTCTTCCAGCAGCATTTCACACCTTTTTTTTAATCCCCATCTAGTTAACATTTAATGATGCCTAAAAGAGGAAGTTTGATGGACGGACACAAGGCGTGCGCCTTGCAACTTTAAAGTAACTGTATGAATGGGTGGCGGGGGGGACAATGAAAGGGACATGTGATTAGCCGGGTCGCCTACGAAAGGCCCTAATGAGCTCTGAGATGGCTTAGGAGCTAATTAGCATGCGGTTATTTTGCTGGGCGAGATAAGAATGCGATTACTGAGACGTAGGATGATCCTGCCAATGGCATCACCAGAGTTACCGGAGGAATCTGCGGCGGAATACAAATCTCCGTCACATGGGCCGCCTCGCATGGGGGAGTGGGGGGGGGGGTTGCATCTGATTACACATGTAGCTGTGTGATCCCCTAATTAACGCTTCTTTTAATTAGGGTTAGCGAGAGGATTCTCAGCCGCAGATAATGCCATTGTGCAATGTATCCAGAGGATTTTATCTGCCGATCTGGCTTTACAGAGGCACTCCGACTTCATTACAAACAGGATGTTGTTTTGAAATTAGGACTCACTGCTGTGACTTAAACACAGCCAATTAAAAAGAGCTCTATTTAAAACCCAAATCCACACTCAACTGAGGGTGAAGGGGGGCGCGGGGGTAGTTGGGGGTCTTAAATTAAAGCGGACCTGAACTCAGAACTTCCTCTCTGCTCTAAAAGATACGCAACAGCATAGTCACCTTTGAAGGATACCCGAGGTAAGAGGTATATGGAGGCTGCCATATTTATTTCCTTGTAAACAGTGCCAGTTGCCTGGAAGTCCTGTTGATCTTCTGGTATAAGTAGTGTTAGTCAAAACCCTGGAACAAGCATAGGGCTAATCCAGCAAAATTTGAATCAGCTGATTCAGAGTAGTGTTGGGCCGAACAGTTCGCCTGGCGAACCGCTCTGGGCCTCTTACTACTTCCAGGTCGCAATGACCCGGAGTAGTACGCCTGCGCTGCCCAGCGGGACGCGTCCTAGATCGCGCTCCTGTTGCCGGGCACTCTCTACGCATGAGCGTGACGTCACTCATGACGTCACGCACATGCGCAGAGATTGCCTGGCAACGGGAGCGCGATCTAGGACGCGTCCCGCTGGGCAGCGCAGGCGTACTACTCCGGGTCATTGCGACCCGGAAGTAGTAAGAGGCCCATGGATTTAGAGATGTTCGCCGGCGAACGGTTCGGGAACCGTTCGCCACATCTCTAATTCAGAGTCTCTAATCTGTTGGAAGCCTGTTTAGGGTCTATGGCTAAAAGTATTCGAGACACAGGGTCAGGAGGACTGCCAGGCAACTGGTATTGTTTAAAAGGAAATAAATATGTCAGCCTCCGTATACCTCTCACCTCGGGTATCCTTTAAAGAAAATAATTTCTTTGTCACAGCTGATAGAAATCCTGCAATAAATCTGCAGTGTGTCTACTTCCTGCTTTCATGGAAGCAGACCTATTGTTAACATCCTGTGTTTAACTATTACTTCTCTGCTGTGGCAGTCAGCTGAAATAGCTAAGAGATCAAATTACAACTTGTGATTAGTTACAGATGAGAGGGAATTGGACAGGCTAAATTCTCTAAATACATGCAGAGTGCATTTCTCAGTGTTTTCCTTCTGTCCTGTGCAAGAGTTCAGGTCCTCTTTAGCAAAGGTTTGAGTTTACTAAAGCCAAACTCCGATGCCAGATCTGAATGTATTATTATCTGAGAAACAAAAGTTTGCTTTCTTAAAACAGAAAGAATTTGCGATAATTCAGGTTGGCATGAGCTTGAGATATCTCCCACAATGCATCGCTGCTGAATATATGCAAATTAACCATTTTCACCCTTAGAAGCTAAACACACCTCCAGAACCGCTGGAATGCAATGATGTGTCAGCTTGTTAATTTGTACAGAGCCATAATAATCCAACATGCATACAGACTGTTTCGGATTGTTTGATCCTCATCAGTGCATGGCATGGATTAATTTGGCTCTATGCAGTAGGGCTAGAAAATGAGTTCTGGTTCACCATGAGCTTGCTGGTTAGTCTGTACCTCTTATTATCTGAGAATGTAGTTAGCAGAGTGCCCAAATGCGACCCTGGAGGGTTTTGAACAGGCCTTCTCTACTTTGAAATCCTGATGTTAAAATTTGGTGTCGTAATCTGAAGTGGCAAGGCTGAAGGAGTCATCAGCAGGCCATAAAGTTCTCTGCTGTATAGAGTGCAGGGGGCGGGGCAAAGACAAAGCTCTGTGAGAGATTTGTACTTTGCAGCTATGGCAGTCTATGATACAGGAGATGATTGATGTCCGGTCTATGGATGGTGCAGATTAAAAATGTGAAGTACGTCCTCTCTAGACCCATTGGCATAACCTGGTTTTAAACTGCGAGTAAAAGTCAGTGCACTGAGATGCAAGGTGGGATTTATAATTTTTCCACCCCTAGGCCAAGTATATTGGGGCTCCCATTCCATGTGCAGCCCCCATGCCATAGCTCCCAACTGTCTCTTTTTCGGAGGGACAGACTCTTTTTGGGAGCCCTGTCCCTCTTTCACCCTCATTTGTCCCTCTTTCAGGACTTTGTCCCTCTTTCTATGTAAATATAGATATTTCTATACTAAAAATGTGTTTGACTCTAAACTTTATTCCCAACATTTGAATTAATATGTTACTAATTTTAAAATGTTACTATGAAGGAAAATGAACCAGGATAGAAAGGACCAGTGTGGTTTGAATTATAAAACAACATATGTTTCTTATGAAATCTTTATGGTATGCGTGACTAGAGGCGTGGTGAGGGCGTGGCCAGGGGTGTGGCTTAAGTGTCCCTTTTTCTCATCTCAAAAAGTTGGGAGATATGCCCAAGCTACTGCTGCCCCTCTCTTTCATGTAAAACTCCCTTGGGCATCAGCTTCCATTTTCAAGTGTTGCTCCCCTTTGCAGCCTACTCTTCCATATGTAGCAACCTCTTTTTCATGTCCAAGTGGCCCCCCTAGGCTGCTGCCGCCCAAAGCCGGGGCCTTCTTGGTCTTTCCAATAATGCAGCCCTGCCGAGATGTATTTTTTTACATCCTTAAGTTGTTGCCTAAAGGGATGGGGACTTGGGGGACCATCGGGGGCTATTGAGGGAGGAGGAGGTACTTTGTCATGCAGCACACAACAAAGTGGCTACTATTGGGCTCTAGGTAATTCCGATCATAAAATATCAGTCATCTTCAATGATGTTTTACTATCGCCTTACTATCGCCTAAACTGATCGGATTCTCACCAGTGGTGGGCCGAAATTTTGCATATGCAAATTTTGACATTGAAATTCGCTATTATGCATCATAATCATAGTGCGAAATTTCAGAGAAAATCTTGTCAGAACTGGAAGGAATCGTCGTAAGAAGACACTGGTGAGCTACCGAGAGAAACTGGCAGCAAGGTAAGTATGTAATATTCATTTGCAGGGAAATCATACTTTTATTTTAAATAATTTTACTCGGTTTAGCACAAACTGGGTATAAGAGGCGCTCTGGTGGTTTATAAAAGCACTTAGGGTGCGTACAGACATGCGACTATAGTCGTTTAAAACGATCGTTACCGATGGCATTGCCCGACGATCGTTCGTAAAAAGTGCACGAACGATCATTAAAACGACCGACCAACGAGATATGTCGTTGGTAAAGAACGATCCATTCTGCCAGATCTTTTCCAACGACCATCGTTCAAAAAGTAATGTCTGTACAACGATCGGTCGTTGATCGTTCGTTCTCAAAGCTTTGCACATGCTCAAACAGTTCTTTTTGACACTTGTGTTTGAAATCAGTTTATACATCATGTTGCGCACGCAACGCTCGTTCCAAGATCGTTCGTACATGAACGATGTTCAAAGTAGCCTTTCTTCAAACGGTCATCGGCCGATACCTCCTTTAACATTGTTCGTCGTTCAGAACGAACTATGTCTGTACGTACCCTTACTCGGTTTAGGTTTACTTTAAAAAGACCTGACATGGTGTGTACAAGGCTATAAGAGTTCACATGATCCGATTTAGACCATTAACAGATTTTCTTGAATACTTTTTAATTAAAATGTCAGTCGCCGGTAGGTGTAAACAAACTCATGTTACTGAACCGTTTTTGTTTTTTTTAAACATTACAGTCACATTGTTTCCCAAACAGCCCCATTAGATCACTCATCGATTCCATTTGTCGCTGATCGTTGCGTCCAGGCTTTAGGAAGCCCCGCCCTCCTTTCTGACAGATATATTTTTCCCTGTGTTAAAATAGCAACGTTGTCAACATTTGGTGTTAATTTAGCCGTTCACCAAAAATAGCAGAAAATCTCAGAAAATGCAGAATCCATTAAGGAGCATCCGAAGGGCCGATCTGTCATCGTTGGGCGCTCAGCGTCCGTCATTCCGGGATCGAATGACCGCGCTGAAGCCGTTGTTGCTCTATTTTCCCCGGCGCGAGTACAACAGATGTAAACATTGTTTTCACTAGATATCATTGTGCGAGAAAGAGGAGGAAGCGCAGGATATCGCCCCAGACAAAGTGGGTGTGTTGGAAAAGTGACTAAATTAGCGTGAAAAAAAAATAAAAACCGCCATCCCGAGATTAGGGCCTTACTGACAAAACACCATCATTCTTTCCATGACGAGTCGTTGCCTGAAGTATTACGCTGGCCTCTAAGAAAAGTCAGAAAGTTTATTACGGTAATTCGTAACAATGCAACTTACAGTATTATCTGCGATCTGCTGACTGTGGAATGCAGATTATATAATGGAACGCTACTAGAATAGCCGAGGAAATGTTTTACCGTAGTTTTAAAGGACAACTGAAGCGAGAAGGATATGGAGGTTACCATATTAATTTCCTTTTAAACAATACCAGTTGCCTGGCAGCCCTGCTGATCTATTTGGCTGCATTAATATCTGAAGTACACCAGAAACAAGCGTGCAGCTAATCTTATCAGACCTGACAATGTCAAAAACACCTGATCTGCTGCATGCTTGTTCAGGGGCCGTGACTAACAGTATTAGAGGCAGAGGATCAGCAGGAGAGCCAGGGAATTGGCATTGTTTAAAAGGAAATAAATATGGAAGCTTCTGGCTGAAATATGCAAACCCGATTGTCTCCACTCTGCTGCGTGAGATGCCTGCGCAGTGGAGCAGACCTGATCGGGCTCAGCTATTTCCACCAGAGTCCGAGGGGGAAGATGGTGCTGCGCCTGCGCTGGATCCCAAAGGTAAATATATTGCCATCTGCTGCTGATCGAGGGAGCCAGTGCTCGATGATGGCTCATTAGGATCCAGTTTCTTTAAAAGGAAACTAAATGGCCGCTTCCTTATCTCTCTCACTTCAGGTTCCCTTTAAGTGCTTCTGTGTCTGTCAGTCCCCAACCATGAGCATTTCTGGAGGTCAGTGGAAGCACCTCAGGCTTTTCAGTCTTCACAAGGTAATTATGTAAACACAGTCAGGCCTGGAACCCAATACAAAGCGCAATCGCTAGCGTTTTTAATGAGTGTTTTGTATGCAATTTCATGAGCGTCTTCTGACGATTTAAGTAGCAAATTTGAAAAGTGTAAGCGTTTTGCCAGCGATTGTGTAGCGATTTGCGATTAGCGTTTTTAATTCTGATCCTTTCAATCAATTGTAATTTTTGTTACAGTGTGTAGTCATTTAAAAACGCTAGCAAAATCGCTCTGTGTAGGATTTGACGAGCGATTACGCCAGCGTTTATATACTTTACATTGCAGAAACACTAACTCTAAAAGCAAAAATGCTGCATGTCCTTGGTAATCGCAATGGCTCCAGGGGAATTTGGCCCATCCACTAACATTAGCTGAGCATTTAAGGAAATCACTAGCATTTTGAAAACCTCCCCAAACGCTCAAAAAATCCCTCTAGTGGGTTCCAGCCCTCAGATGAGATACAGCCACAAGGGCAGGCCCTGAGCTGATGCATTGATAAGCAGCAGTGAGAAGCAGAGACCGCAACCCAAGACTTGCCTACACCAAGGATCTACTAAAAGCACTAAAGGCCCATTCACACTTAGAAATGCAAAACGCCGGCGTTTTGCAGGAGTTATTTTTCCGCGATTTCATGCGGAAAAATCACTGGACACTGCGGCGATTTTTCCGCAATCGCGTCTAGCGCTTCTATAGCACTGAAACACGTGGGAAATCGCCTAAAAATGGTGCAGGCTACGCATTTGCGTTTTTGGGCAATTTGTGGCGATTAGCCCAAATCACCCAAGAACGGGCCCATAGGGTTTCATTACACTAGCGCTTTTAAAAAGAGCTAGCATTTGAGCGTTGTGCCGAAATCGCCGGCAAAACGCTCTAGTGTGAATGGGGCCTTAGGGCCTGTGCACACTATGAGCATTTGCAGATTTTTTTAAGCATTGACGATTTTGCAAATCGCTCTAATAGATCTTTTGTAATGATTTCCTATGACAGTGTTCACATGTAAGCGTTTTCGATTTCATTGAAATCGCTAACGCTCTACATATACCATTTACTGAGCGCTTTGGCTCAATGGAAGGTATAGGAAAATTGCAAAGTGCTTGAAAAAGCGCTTTGTATAGCGATTTCCCCAGCGCTTTTATGAATAAATACTGTACATCGTATTTATTCATTTTTGGTTTAAAGAATTCACTTCCTGACTGACGAAAGGAAATGGAAAAAATCATCGCTGAGCAAAAGCGCTTATAAAAGCACTTTTCTAAGAGCAAATCGCAGGGAAAAGCTCTTAAAAATCCCAGTTTAAATCGCTCAGTGCTTGCGATAGCGCTGGTTATTTATAATGTGAACAAGGCCTTACACATCCTTGAGGTGTGTCGTATTTTTGCCTGGCTACATTGGAAGCTGTATCCCGCTCCCCGTTTCTGAGAGCGGAGTTCCACTTAAACCAGTCTGGCAGGCAGGTGTGAGTCCACTTTAAACACTGTTTTAACTTTCTACAATCAAAAGCTTTACACAAGAGAGCGGTAAGCCTGGCTAAGTGGAATCCTCATGTAGGATACAGTAAATCCTGTTTGGCACTTGGCAAAACAGGCAAACCTTGCATTTAACAGTGCCTATAATCCCCTCTGTTAAATCCCCGAAAAAACCTCCAGCCAAAGGGAAGCCTGAAATGTAAATTGGACATCTACATATATTCAACGAACAAGGGGGGGGGGGGGGGGAGAGAGAGAGAAAGAAACGTTTGCTGTCAGTTGTAACTCAATACCTCGACGAGGAAGAGAGAGAGAAAAAAAATTAAAAGTTGAACTTTAATATCGAACAGTCAGACCCAGCTGGCCGCATTCTTAATTCGATTCGAGCATTTTCCCAATCTAGCATTTAACTTCAAGGACATCTTGTACCAGAGCCAATGGACTCGGGGCATAGCTCCGAAATAGCTGGTATTAAGTTCTGCTATTGTGAAACCAAATGGAATTAAAAACAAAAAAAACCAACATGGATTGAGTAAATTTGGTTGTCTTTGAGAGGAGAGGTTATTAATTTCCACTCAGGTTCCCCCCTGTCCTCGTTGGGAGTTTTTGGCCCGGCCGCCTTCGCTCGCCGGAGCTTCCTGCCCCATTGTAAAGCTGTCCGCGTTTCCACAGTAAAACGCGTAACTGTCCAAATAAAAGAAGAGGAAGATTAATTTGGCCGGTTTGGAAGTGTAACGGAGCTCTTTACATGGGTCGTTTAGGGCAATATCTCGCAAACCTCGCCGAGCTTTTTACAGTTTGTTTATCCTGCGTACGACGGGGTCGAGCAATAAAACGTCTAATCTGAATGGCGTTTCTACACGACGGAACATATAGTTTTAAAGCTATGTTTATGGCTTGCACACGGACTACACGCTGTAAATCATATCTTTTTTTTTTTTTTTTCATTTTGGGGAGGAGAAAAAATAACTTTTTTTACTTTTCAAAATAGAGAAAGATTTACGACTTGCGAGAGTTTTCAACGGAAGCTCAGACAAAGGTTACGCACCAAACGCGCGGTCAACAAGTTCTGAGAAAACAACAACATCTGGGCTTACGGAATAACATCGGGAAGATTTTTTTTCAATTTTATTTTTTACAAAACAGCGCAGGGGAAACTGGAGCAAAAAGTGCAGCAGGTGTTTCAGATCCTGATTGGTCGCTGATCCGTTTTTGCACCAATTTTGCTCTAGGTTTCCTTGCGTTGCTGTTGATAAATCTGCCCGGAGTACGCAAACTGGTTACAAGAAGAACTCCCAGAAATATTAAAGCGGACCTGAACTCAAAACTTCCTCTCTGCTCTAAAAGATACGCAACAGCATAATAACCTTTATAGAAAAACATTTCTTTGTTACAGTCGATACAAATCCTGCAATAAATCTGCAGTGTGGCTACTTCCTGCTTTCATGGAAGCAGACATAGGGTTAACATCCTGTACTTACCAATTAGCTGAACTGCTGTGGTGCACATGGCTGAGAGATCACATTACACGTGTGATTAGTTACAGATGAGGGGGGATTAGACAAGCTAAACTCTCTGAATACATACAGGGTGGATTTCTCTCTGTTTTCCTTCTGTCCTGTGCAAGAGTTCAGCTCCATTTTAAGGCCCTTTTCACACTTGATTCGTTTCAGTGTGCATACATAGAGATAGGAACGCACCAATATGATGTTACAAAGTCGCATCACACATTTTAATGCGATCTGACATGTACCTGCATATTGCTGTGCTATTATACCGCGCGTTATAACACAATGTGCTAAGTGTGAACACACCCTAACAGATTCCATATGGCGATTATGGCAGCTTCTTATGTTAGCCCAGTGATTGGAAAACTTGGCTCTCCAGCTGTTGAGGAACTACAAGTCCCACAATGCATTGCAGGAGTCTGACAGCCACAGTCATGATTCATAAAGACTAATGCATTGTGGGTCTTGTAGTTCCTTATGCAGTTATCAGTACAGTACGTTGGACCTGCTGTTTCCTTTTTGAGTGTTATGCTGAATACACACGGTGCATTCCCACACTCGATTTCCCGCTCGATTCCCGCTCGATTCGTTTATTTCCAACATGTCCGATTTTCATTTCGATGGATCGCTAGGTCGATTTGGCATACTTTACATGCGAATCGACCTAACGATCCATCGAAATGAAAATCGGACATGTTGGAAATAAACGAATTGACGGGAATCGAGCGGGAAATCGAGTGCGGGAACGCACCGCGTGTATTCAGCATAAATCACCTACATTGATCTCCTAACCAAATCCCCTTTATCCCACCCAATAAGAGATGCTGACCCCCTTTGACAACATGTAGTGAAAGACTGCGAAAAGTTTTCCAATCCCCTTACATAATCTAGTCTAACGCCGGATCCTCTTCTCTTCTTCGTCAATCAATAACTTCCTGTAGGTTTCTGATGTCACATGACATGCATTGGGAGCCTACAGAGAGATGCAGCTGCACAGTGCTGGCGAGAAAAGGATCCAGCACTTGACCAGGTCATTTTGCTTCCACCGCTCTGCATGGACACGTCGCCAGGGCCACCCCCTAGATATTGCCACCTGAATCTAAGATTTCAGGTAGTTTCATGGTAGGGCCGGCCATGATGATTTATTAAAAGGATAAACTATAGAGCATGCATACATCCATTACTTAAAGAGACACTGAAGCGAAAAAAAAATTATGATATTAACCACTTAAGGACCAGCGGTCTCTGGGCACTTAAGGACCAGAGACCGCTGGTCCAATCCCGACAGAATCCCGACGAATCGCAGCACATACCCGTCGTCATCGGCGCTCGCCGGGACACCCAGGACATAGACTCTGCCTGTCTCTATGACGGCAGAGTCATGTGAGCCGGTCAGGAGCCGCTTTCATTGGCTCCTGACGGTGTTTGTCAATGTAAGCCAATGGGAACAGCTTACATTGAAAGACAGGGCCAGGAGCCAATGAAATCGGCTGCTGACCGGCTCACGTGACTCTGCCGTCATAGAGACAGGCAGAGCCTGTGAGATGCGGTGAGAATCGTCGGGTTTGAGCGCCGCGATCGGCGGGTAGCGGCGGAGACGGCGGATGCATGCTGCGGACAGTGATTGAAATCTACGCCCTGCCAGCCAAAAGCCCACCAAAACAGGGCGTAGATCTCAATCACTGCGGTCCTTAAATGGTTAAGATTTGTATGTGTAGTACAGCTAAGAAATAAAACATTAAGATCAGATACATCAGTCTAATTGTTTCCAGTACAGGAAGAGTTGAGAAACTCCAGTTGTTATCTCTATGCAAAAAAGCTATTAAGCTCTACGACTTTCAAGGTCGTGGAGAGGGCTGTCTTCTGACTTTTATTATCTCAATGGTTAGTGAACTGTTTTCTTTTTCTCTGCCAGAGGAGAGGTCATTACTTCACAGACTGCTCTGAATGACTCATTTTAAATGCTGAGTGTTGTGTAATCTGCACATATTATAGAATGATGCAATGTTAGAAAAAAACACTATATACCTGAAAATAAAAGTATGAGAATATTTTCTTTGCTGCTAATCTTCTAGTAATTATTCATAGTACACAACCAATTCATTATATCATATATTTTTTTCTCTTCAGTGTCTCTTTAAGATATTAGTCCAATAAAATGTTTTTTTCCCAGAATGCATCAGTGAGACAACAGGCCGTTAACCTCCCCGATCGCTTGACCGTTTCACAGGCATAAGAACTGCCTGGTTCTAATCGAGATAATTGTCTTATTGTTGGCACAACTGGTGAGCAGAGGTGGCTCATAATGAGACGGTAAATTAATCCCGGCTTGCGCGCCGATTTAAGGCAAATTTTATTTGGCTTGAAAAAGGGCCAATCAAATCATCTGCAGGTTCATTGGATTGGATCAATTTCTATCTGCATACAACTTGCGTTACATCGGCATGCATTTCTATAGGTGGGAATGGACAAAATGTGATCTAAACTCGTTTTTTAATAATTGCAATCAGTGATGTAACTCATGGAATACTTTCGCTTAGTCAGCATATTTTTTTGTTAATTAACACCCGCCGGTTCTGTAGATTCACCTGCAGTTTGGCGCAGTTTTTACATGACAATGGGAATGGTGGGAGGGGGTCGGTTGGTAATTTTGCCTCCATTAAGACGTATGGGTGAATACAGTGAAGAAGTCCTCTGAATGAATATTATCCCGTTCTCCGATGATGTGTAAGAAAAGAGCGACCTTAATATGCTTCCGTATGGTCTGCCATGTAGCGGCCTATTCAGGACAGATAAGCCCCTCATAGAAATGGAGGAGAATTTAATTCAGGGCCTGAGTGACAGGGGGAAGATTTATCCCCTCGCCAGACAATGTCGCTTTCTGGGCTTTAATCTGCTGCAGACAATGGCCGGTCTCTGGGACCTCATCTTGTGCTGTTCCCACGATGCATGCGGGAGGACGGGTCCTCGCTAGAGGGCGGCCGCTGCCTCTGCTGCCAGGGACGCACGCTGCGGGACGGACCCCTTGTTAGGGTGCGCACACACGTACAATTCTGATTGGCCAATCACTTGCTCATTTTACCACTTCCATGTGGTAACAACAATAACAATAACATTTCTATAGCGCTTTTCTCCCATAGGACTCAAAGCGCTTAGGCTCTCTCAGATTCAGTAATTAGTAGGATGAAGTATTCACACAACCAAAATTATATTTCTGCAAATGCCGAACTGAACAGGTGGGTTTTCAGTCTGGATTTAAACACGTCCAGGGATGGAGCTGTCCTGATCTGCTGAGGTAAGGCGTTCTATAACGTAGGAGCAGCATGACAGAAGGCTCTGGGACCAAAAGTTTCCAGGTGGACTCTGGGTATGACTAGATTATTAGAACCTGTGGATCTGAGAATGCGGGGATTGCTACGCAGCTGCGACTTTTCTTTCATGTATCCAGGGCCCAGATTATTCAGGGATTTAAATGTCAGTAGGCCGATCTTGAATAGGACCCTCCATTCTATAGGTAGCCAGTGAAGGGAGTGCAGGACTGGCGTTATGTGGCAGTGACGGGGTTGGTTGGTTAGCAGTCTGGCAGCAGTATTCTGTATCAGCTGTAGGCGGTACAAGTCCTTGTTTGGAAGGCCAGTGTAGAGAGCATTGCAGTAATCCAGTTGGGGGGTGATGAAGGCATGGACTAAGGTTGGTAGAACTTCTGGGGGGATGAGGTGCTTGATTTTTGCAATGTTCTTCAGGTGAAAATAGGATGATTTCACCACAGCAGAGATGTGAGTTCTGAAGTTTAAATCTCCAAACTGAGAGACATAATCAGTATGGTATGAGGGCCAAAAGATTCTAAAGACTATTGACAGATTGTGTAAGAAAGCTCTCGTAATACACGGGAGTGATAAAATTGATCAGCGATTGGCCAATTAAAATTAGATGTGTGTATGCACCCTTCAGCCTGGTATACACCTTTTAACTACGTTCATGTTGTATGAGGACAACTTGATTTTCCCATTCAATTCCCTGCAGATATGATTCATCTGCTGGGAATCGATTCCCAAACATGTATCAATCAGACAGGACGTAAATTTAGTTTGGTCAAGGTAAGTGCGAGAGCATTGGTAGATCGATAACGATTGATAATGATCGATAGTGCTGCGCTGCATCAAACAAACAGTGCAACTATGCGTTTTGATCGATTTTCAATAGATTCCCTGTTGGAATATACTGGAAATTGATGTGCAGTGTATGGTAGGGATTGATTCCTTCTGTATCAAATATTTTTTATAAAGTAATCGATCGTGGGTGGAAATCTATAAGTGTATGGTCAGCTTACGGTTGCATACACACATTCCATTTTAAGTGGCCAATGATTGATTTAATTTTAGGAAACCCGCGCAGACACGGGGAGAACAGTGGTGCAAGGCAAGAGTGCTATCCACTAAGCCACCGTACTGCCCATAGCCATAACCCCTGAACAAGCATGCAGATCAGGTGCTCTGACTGAAGTGTGACTGGACTAGCCGAATGCTTGTTATGTTGCAGTATCAACAGGATTATTACCCAAACTGCAGTACAGTAAAACACCTCAAGATGTCACTGTGTGTGAGACGTGATGTAATCTTTATGGGATTGTCATTTTCTGTATTCACTCTGTTCTAAGTAAGCTACACATCCTGATGCTGGTGTGTGATTTATATCTGCATGTTTCTTTTCAGTAAAGAGTTCTAACTTGTTATACTGGGCACCTATCTGCGTATACAGAACACTATGATCCAACATGTTTCAAGACAAAGAAAATTTATATCGCGTTTTTCTCCTGGCTGACTCAAAGCGACAGAGCTGCAGCCACTAGGGGGCGCTCTATAGGCAGTAGCAGTGTTAGGCCAGAGCTGCAGCCACTAGGGGGTGCTCAATAGGCATTAGCAGTGTTAGGCCAGAGCTGCAGCCACTATGGGGTGCTCTATAGGCAGTAGCAGTGTTAGGCCAGAGCTGCAGCCACTAGGGGGCGCTCTATAGGCAGTAGCAGTGTTAGGCCAGAGCTGCAGTCACTAGGGGGTGCTCTATAGGCAGTAGCAGTGTTAGGCCAGAGCTGCAGCCACTAGGAGGCGCTCTATAGGCAGTAGCAGTGTTAGGCCAGAGCTGCAGTCACTAGGGGGTGCTCTATAGGCAGTAGCAGTGTTAGGCCAGAGCTGCAGCCACTAGGAGGCGCTCTATAGGCACTTGCAGTGTTAGGCCAGAGCTGTACCCACTAGGAGGTGCTCTATAGGCAGTAGCAGTGTTAGGCCAGAGCTGCAGTCACTAGGGGGCGCTCTAAAGGCAGTAGCAGTGTTAGGCCAGAGCTGCAGCCACTATGGGGTGCTCTATAGGCAGTAGCAGTGTTAGGCCAGAGCTGCAGCCACTAGGGGCGCTCTATAGGCAGTAGCAGTGTTAGGCCAGAGCTGCAGCCACTAGGAGGCGCTCTATAGGCAGTAGTAATGTTAGGCCAGAGCTGCAGCCACTAGGAGGCACTCTATAGGCAGTAGCAGTGTTAGGCCAGAGCTGCACCCACTAGGACATGCTCTATAGGCAGTAGCAGTGTTAGGGAGATTGCCCAAGGTCTCCTAATGAATAGGTGCTGGCTTACTGAACAGGCAGAGCCGAGATTCAAACCCTGGTCTCCTGTGTCAGAGGCAGTGCCCTTAACCATTACACCATCCAGCCACTGTTTCAGGTGTGTGATACAGACACTACTGCAGCCAGAGAGATCAGCACGGCTGCCAGGCAACTGGTATTGTTTACAGGGAATAAATATGGCAGCCTCCATATCCCCCTCAATTCAGGTGTCCTTTAAAAATAATGTCCAGAGATGTGAAAGTGGTTAATTAGCCAGACGCCAGCTAACTGATAAGCAACTACTGGATTTTATTAGCTTAGTTTGAAATTCTTGGAATGTTCCCTGCAGAGTTTATTCTTAACCTCCTGAGCGATAATCCCAAGCTGAGCTCGGGGTATATCGCGCAGGAGGATTTCTCAGGCCCTGGTGGGCCGATTTGCATAATTTTTTTTTGTTACACGCAGCTAGCACTTTGCTAGCTGCGTGTAACTTCCGATCGCAGCCGCTCGCCGCCGATCCGCCACCGCTCTCCGTGCCGTGCAGTCCCCCCCCCCCTCCCCGACCCCTTGCGCAGCCTGGCCAATCAGTGCCAGGCAGCGCTGAGGGGTGGATCTGGACTCCCTCCGACGTCACGACGTCCATGACGTCGGTGACGTCATCCCGCCCCGTCGCCATGGCGACCGGGGAAGCCCAGCAGGAAATCCTGTTCTGAACGGGATTTCCTGCTTACTCTGATCGCCGAAGGCGATCGGAGTGGGTGGGGGGATGCCGCTGCGCTGCGGCTATCATGCAGCGAGCCCTGGGCTCGCTACATGATTTAAAAAATAAAAACTTTAAAAAAATAGTGCTGCGCCACCTCCTGGGCGATATAATTGTATCGCCCAGAGGGTTAAGGAAGATCTGTAATAACCCCCCCATCACCGTATGGGTTACTTACCTTGGGAGGGTGAAGCCTCTGTATCCTGATGAGGCTTACCCCTTCCTCCTCTGCCCATTAGTTCCAGTGTTGGCTGACCCCGAAACCACAGCAGACAAAGACGTCAGCTGCTGGGCTGTACCGCCTCCAATGTTTTCCTTCCCCATCTCCTGTACAGGTGCTGTAGCGGTTCTCTGCTCAGGCTCCAGCGGAAATGCCCTAGCTCGATCGAGTTCGTTGTAATGCGCAGGCCACTCACACCTGCGCAGTTAAAGGGGCACTATGGTGAAAAATTGTAAAATTTTAAACACATACAAATAAGACGTACATTTCTCCCAGGGAAAAATGAGCCATAAATTACTTTTCTCCTATGTTGCTGTCACTTACAGTAGGTAGTAGAAATCAGCAAGGCTTTTATTTTATTTTACTTCATAAGGCTTTATAAAGATATTCCCTAAAAAGGATTTAAACAATGATGCTGGCCAGCTTCCCTGCTCGCTGCACAGTTTTTTGGCAGTTGGACAGAGCAACTGCCATTCACTAAGTGCTTTTGAAGATAAATCCTTGAGAATCCCCCCAAGAAGAGATGGACTAGTCCAAAACCTGTCAGTACTGTCAGATTTCTACTACCTACTGTTAGTGACAGCAACATAGGAGAAAAGTAATTTATGGCTCATTTTACTCTGGAAAAACACATACCTATTATTTGTTTATGTTTGCACATATTTTACATTTTAAAATTTTTCGCTATAGTGCCCCTTTAAATGGACCCAATCAGACTCGGCTATTTCCGCTGGAGTCCAAGCCGAGAGCTTCTACTGCACCTGCACTGGAGCTGGGGAAGGTAAATATTTACCTCTCCGCTGCTTGGGGGCTGCCAGTGCTGCAACAGAGGGACAGAGGATGGAGAACGTCTAATTAGGATCCAAAGGCTTCCCCCTCCCAAGGTAAGTGCCCCCCAGGGGATGTTTTTATTTTTACAGATCCTCTTTCAGCTCATCTCTGGCAGTTACATTTAAAGGGACACTTAAGTCAAACAAAAAAAATGAGTTTTACTCACCTAATGCTTCCAATAGCCCCCTGCAGCTGTCCGGTACCCTCGCCGTCTCTCTCCGATCCTCCTGGCCCCACTGGCAGCCACTTCCTGTTTCGGTGACAGGTGCTGACAGGCTGGGGACGCGAGTGATTCTTCGTGTTCCCAGACACATTAGCACCCTCTATGCTGCTATATGGTATATGATATATGCTATAGTAGCATAGATGGCGCTATTGTGGCCAGGAACGCGAAGAATCACTTGCGTCCCCAGCCTGTCAGCTCCTGTCACCGAAACAGGAAGTGGCTGTCGGCGGGGCCAGGAGGATCGGAGGGAGATGGCGAGGGCACCGGACAGCTGCAGCGGGCTATTGGAAGCCCCAGGTGAGTAAAACTCATTTTTTTTTGTTTGACTTAAAGGGGTTCTGTGGGGGTTGTGGAAGAGAAAAACTGCCACTTACCTTGGGCTTCTATCAGCCCCGTGCAGCGGTAATGTCCCACGCCGTCCTGCTCCCATCTGCCGTTCCCCGCAGCCGGCACCGGGCTATTATTCGGCTGTCACACAGACGAATAATACGCGTTGCCGTGCCTCTGCTCGCGTCATCTGTGGCTTACTGCACAGGCGCAGTACAACGGAGCCTTGTACTGCGCTTGCGCAGTAAGCTTCCGATGACGCAGGCGGAAGCGAGCGGGTGTGCGGCCACTCTGGCGCAGCCGCAGTTCGATCCCATGCCGCTTAGACCGGGGCCGGCGGCGGAGAATGGCAGATGGGAGGAGGACGGCGTGGGACATTACCGCTGCACGGGGCTGATAGAAGCCCAAGGTAAGTGTCCGTTTTTCTCCTCAGAAACCCCTAACAGAACCCCTTTAAGTGTCCCTTTAAGCCTCATTCACATCATTTAGCGGAGATGGCCCTACGATCGGGAACGTAAAGCGTACGATTGCACGCCATCTGCGCTAGTATGCTCTGCTGATCCATTCACTACAATGAATGGGTCAGCACTGCGATTTCTGATAAATGCATATCGCATATGGTGGAAATGGTAGAAGTGCTGTCTTGCCCTTCTGCCGTTGTTGCATGTCGCACATTCTACGCACTGCCGAAATGCGCACGGCACTGCGTATAGTCTGAACGAGGCCTTAAAGCTTTCAGAATCTTCTAACTTTGTTTTTACAAACATAAATCCTGCACTTGGCTCTGGCCAGGCTATCTGTCTCTTCACTTGTAAAATATTATCTCAGTGGCAGCTATTGCGCTCCCTCTTGTTTACAAAGCAAACAGATCTATTCTGGTCTTCATTCCGTCTTCTGCAGATTGACTCTCGTCCAAAGTTTTCTTTTTTTTCTTTCGCAAAAAAATAAAAAAAAGAAAGAAAGAAAAAAAGTTTGCATTGACACCCAGATTAAGTAAAATCTCTGGTTTTGCAACGTCCCGATGTCTTCTCCCCCCTGCCGTCACGTGTCGCGTGGTAGCTTCCAGCGGGCTTATGTCAGAGCAAACACCGCACTGAATACAAGTTGAAAGATTCCTCTATTGTGAGGTTTCTCAATAGGCCTCACAGGTGTGTTGTTTTAATCCCTCTCAGAGCGAAAGGTGCGATATCAGGATTGCCTTCGCCTGCTGTGCCACCAGAGTTCATGGTGGACTACAACTCCCATCATGCCTGAGAAGGTAGCCTCGATGCAAGGTAAGGGGTCGCACACTCGTACATTTAACATTAGGGTTCATGGTGAACTACAACTCCCATCATTCCTTAGAACACAAGGGGTCACACAATCGTACATTTAATATTAGGGTTCATGGTGAACTACAACTCCCATCATTCCTTAGAACGCAAGGGGTCAACAATCGTACATTTAATATTAGGGTTCATGGTGAACTACAACTCCCATCATTCCTTAGAACGCAGCCTTGATGCACAGCAAGGGGTTGCACACTCGTACATTTAACATGGGACACCGTGAGATAGTCGTAAGTAGAACATTGGTAATGCCAATACTTATATATCTGTAATCTTTACCACTATTTTACTATGCATCAACCTGACCGTACTCTCACATTAGCCCTCCCTCTCGAAGCCTGACACAAACTAATCCCTCCGCAGATGTCTAACCCTAAGAACACCTCCACTGATGCCTAACCCTAAGGCCAACCCTCACAGATGCCTAACCTTAAGGCCAACCCCCGCCAATGCCTAACCCTAAGGTCAACCCTCACAGATGCCTAAACCTAAGGCCAACCCCCGCCAATGCCTAACCCTAAGGTCAACCCTCACAGATGCCTAAACCTAAGGCCAACCCCCACCAATGCCTAACCCTAAGGCCAACCCCCACCAATGCCTAACTCTAAGATCAACCCCCACAGATGCCTAACCCTAAAAACACCTCCACTGATGCCAACCCCTAAGGCCAACCCTCGCTGATGCCTAACCCTAAAGACAACCCCCGCCGCTCTCTCCCCCTAAGGTCAACCCCCGCAGATGCCTAACCCTAAGAACACCTCCACTGATGCCAACCCCTAAGGCCAACCCTCGCAGATGACTAACCCTAAGGCCAACCCCTGCCCATGCCTAACCCTAAAGAACCTCTCCCCCCACTGATTCCTAACCCCAAAAAATCCAAATACCTGGGGATTCTGCCAGCCCCCTGCAGCCTCCCTGTGACTGCGCCGTCTCTGAAGATCTTCCGGTCCCCTGCTGTGGCGCAGTTTCGTAACTGCCAACTTGCAAGTCGACGGCCACTGCGCGGCCCTCGCCACATGCGTCCTCGTTTGCGTTCCCCTTGCCAGAAGCGTCCTGCACAGGCGCAGTACAAGCTTTTCTTCCACTGTGCCTGCGCAGGACGCTCTTGGTGGCAGGAGCGCGAACAAGGACGCTCGTGGCGAGAGCCACGCAGTGGCCGTTGACTTGCAAGTTGACAGTAACTAAACTGCGCCACAGCAGGGGATCGGAAGATCGGATCGGACTAGTATCTTCAGAGACGGCGCGGGCACAGGGAGGCTGCAAGGGGCTGGCAGAATCCCCAGGTATTTGGATTTGTTTGGGTTAGGGGAGATCGGAGGATCATTCAGAGGCTGCAGGGGGCTGGCAGAAGCCCCAGTTAAATGAAACTTTTTTTTTTTTTGGCGCATTACAGGTTTCCTTCAAGTACTGTGCGTTGCTAAGCCTGCATTAACAGACGTTGTCATGTGCCGCATGCATATTGCGACAGTTTCAGTGTGAACTTTAAAGTCAGGACGCGACTGTTCATAGCTCTCTAAGTTCAGGTCGGGGTGCTTTAAATCCGTAATACATTAACACGTAAGGCTCGGAGTTAGTTATCGACGCTCGCTGACCAGAAAGGAAAATCTCATTTGTAAACCTCATTAGCCTTTAAGAGCCGCTGGTTTATGTTACTCGATAAACTTGCCAGAAACAAACAACCTCCGAATAGCCTCAATTAATATTTTAACAATTATACAGCAATAAAGTATTTCAGTGTTACTTTCAGCATGTTAATCTGCTGGTCGGGTGCCAGAGGCGTCCAACGGGACCGAGTCTATTCCGAATTCTTTGTCCTTCAGAAAAGTCTTTGCCCCGGGGTGTAGAGTTACTTGTTGGCCATTATGAGGAAAAACACACCTCCAGTTTTTATTATTTTTTCCAAAGTATCCTTAACTTTCCAAACCCTCCGGCAGGAGCTGCAAGAGTCCAGTGTGAATGGAAACAGTCATCTATGCCTTCCTGGACAATAGAACACCGGCACTACACCCCTCTACATGCCAACCAGCCAGGAGCAGCCAGAGGAGAGATCCAAGACAAAGAGATAGATAGAGAGACGGGGCTGGTGCACACCAAGCGTTTTTGGTAGCGTTTTCAAAACCGCTGCCGCCTGTGAAAATGCTTGGCTAATGTATCTCAATGGGATGGTGCACACTGGCAGTTTGAGGTTCTAAGCAAGCCACAAACGTGGGTCCTGCTGCACCTTTGCGGTTTGCAGAAGCGTTTCTGCCACAATGTGAAGTATAGGAAAAGCTCAAATTGCTGTGAAAAACGCTAGATCAGAGCGGTTTTCCAGGCGTTTTTGTTACAGAAGCTGTTCAGTAACAGCTTTACTGTACCAATATTTGTAATCTGCTGCACAAAAACGCTCCAAAAAACGCTAGGCATGTGTAGAAAATGTCTCTAAACATGCCTAGAATCGCTCTGAAATCAGCTCCAAAAACCTCCAGCGTTTTGCGGATCTGCTAGCGGTTTTTGGTGTGCACTGGTGCATAGACAGAGAGATAGACAGATAGATAGATAGATATATAGATCGATAGATGGTAAGCTGGCCATCAATGATACAGCGCCCTCTGTTTTTTGTGATTTTACAATCTTACCTAATCTATGTAGTAGAAAGGTCGCTGAGTGAATATTTTCGGTAGTGCCTCATATTACATCGAAGTGGTAAGATTCAATCAGTTTTTAGGATTGATTCCATCAGTCTAATCAAATTGGGTAGCAGCTTTCCTTTCGTTAGTGGGCCCAATCCATATTACCATTGTTAATCGCCCGTCTTGTCTATCATTTATCTATAAGTGCCCACACATCAGATGATGCATAGGCAGATTGACCAAGAGACAGATCTCTCTCTAATCAAACCTGATTGGAGAGAGATCTGTTGACTGCCCACACACCGAGCACACATATCTGTGAATCGGACTTGTGACACCACAACTGCTGCTACGTCGCCCCCTCCCCCCCCCCATGCTGTCCCCCAATGTAAAATGTGTCCCCAGTGCCCTATGTGTGCATTAATTACTGGTCAGTGTCCACTGCTGGCTCCGTGCTCTGTCCACGCCCCCGTGGTTGCCAGGGCCTATACGTAGACACGTGTGTGATGTCACGCTCACGTTACACCGGCAAACACGTAGGGTACATGTATGTGGACAGAGGACAGCAACGCTCCAACCCAATTCTCTAGTCCTCTCAATTCGGCCCGTGTCAAAGTTGTTCAGATCCTTTATACCATTTTTCCTATTTATAAGACATCTACTTCAAGAACTGACCGTTTAATTTCTGCCCAATATATCTCATCCCAGTGTAATGAGATAATCAATGCTGCTCACATCTTCTATCAATGGGTTTAACATTGTGCCTGATTGGGCTAACTGTACATCAAGAAGAACATTTCTGGAAAGAAGTAGGACAGATCTGGGTCCATAAGACAGTTGAGCAGATGGGATGATTGGGATTCACAAGAAGGACAGCTATAGAAATAAGGAGACATTTGGATCCCCAAGACAGACACTTGGGAATTTGGGATCCTTGTAATCCAAAAGGACAGTTGTACAAATAATGACAGATTTGGGTCCACGAGATGAACAGTTGGGAATATGTGATGGTTGTGAACCACAAGGAGGAAAGTTATAGAAATAAACAGGATATATTTGCGAAAGATGGACAGTTAGTTAAGTGTGATGGTTGAGGTCCACAGGAAGGGCATATGAAGAAATATGGACAGCTTTTTGGTCTACAAGAGGGATAATTGAGAACCTGGGACGATTAGGGTCCACTGGATGGACAGCTGTAGAAATAAGGACACATTTTGGTCCACAAGAGGGACAGTTGTGAATGTTGGATGGTCGGGGTCCACAGGAAAGACAGCTGTAGACATAAGGACAGATTTGGATCCACAAGAGAGACAGTTGGTTATATGGGATGGTTGAGGTCCATAAGAAGGGCATCTGTAGAAATATGGACAGATTTGAGTCTACAAGAGGGACAGTTGAGAACCTGGGATGGTTGGTGACATAAGGACACATTTTGGTCCACAAGAGGGATAGTTGTGAATGTTGGATGGTCGGGGTCCACAGGAAAGACAGCTGTAGACATAAGGACAGATTTGGATCCACAAGAAGCACAGTTGTGAATGAGGGATGGTTGTGGTCCTTGTTTTCTGGTGATTATCCTCAGCATGCTGGCCTGAGGAGGAGCGTGCCAAGAAAACCCTTTCCAAACGGCCTGTCTTTCTCGTATCACCCTTCTGTTTCATGTAAATCAGCCTGCCGGGATCAGGGCCTCCCTTGTCACCGGCCTCCGGAATGTGACAGCTCGTCCCTCTCCAGCTCATTCTCTAATGAGTCTGTACATCAACGCTGATTAATGCAATAAAGAATTCATGAAGCAAATGATTGTAACATGAAGACACCTTGAAGAGCAGAGCTGCCTCACGCAGCATGTTAAGGAGAGGTCCTGCCTTTTTAACCTCACGTTAATTGTACTGACAAAGACACTGGAAGGGACGTGCAAGTTGTCTGTTCTCATTGAGCGCGGGGCGGATCCGATCGGAGATAACGCAGCTACCTTTCGTATCAGCAGACGGAAACCTCTCTCTACACAATGGGGGGGATTTACTGAAGGAGAAGTTCAGGGAAGGCCAGCGACGAAGAGGTTGAGTTCATCTCAACCATTGAATCCAGAGCAGACATTGAGAAGAAGAAAAAATGGAAGTCCTAAGCTGTTATTGGATACTTCCGTCATATTTACTTCCTATAAAATGGCTTCATTGAAGATAAACAAAATTAAGAGGAAATTTACTGAGTATGACTTAAAGGACCTTTATTGTGATAAATTGTAAAATTTAAAATACATACACATAGAATATACATTTTTCCCAGAGTAAGATGAACTAGAAATTGCTTTTTTCCTGCATCGCTGCTACTTACAGTAGATAGCGAAAATCAGATCCAAGAGGTTTTAAACTAGTCCATGTCCTCATGGGGGATTCTCAGGTATTTATTTACAAAAGCACTTATTGAATGACAGCTGCTAAGTCCAACTCCAAAAATAATGTGCAAATGAGTAGGCAGGCTGGCCAACATCTTTATTTAGATCCTTTCCAGTGAGCGATTTTATAAAGCACAAAAGGAGATGCTGAGAATCCCCCATAAGGAGATGGACTAGTCCACACCCTGTCATATCTGTGGTTTTTAACTACTTACTGTAAGTGACAGCAAAATAGGAAAAAATGAAATGTATAGTGCCTTGTACTCAGAGAAAAATGCACATCTGATATGTATGTGGTCCTGTTTTACAGCTTTTCACAATACTGCTCCTTAAAGAGGAACTCCAGCCTAAACAAACATACTGTCATTAAGTTACATTATTTATGTTAATTCAAATAGATAGGTAATGTAATCTCTTACCCACCCTGCTTTAAAAAAACAGGCAACAGTTTGTGATTTCATGAGGGCAGCCATCTTTTTGGTTAAAAGGAGATGACAGGGAGCATGAGACACAGTTCCAACTGTCCTGTGTGCTGATCACCCCTCCCAGTTGCTAGGCAACGTGAATAACAACATAGGAAATCCCATCATGCTTTGCACAGCATCAGGGAAAAACCGCCCAGGCAGTTTTCTTTGATTGGTGGAGCTTAGCTAAAAATACAGCTAAAAATGATGCTTTGGTAAGAAAGACAAAGTTCTGATGCTGTGAAACTGTTAAAGAAACACCAAGCCTTTTCTGTTCTGCTGAGTAGATTTTTAGTCCGGAGGTTCACTTTAAATATTAGCTTATTGTAAAATGTTTCCTCACCATCATTTACATTCTGAAATTTATAACAGAAGATTACATCTTTAGTGCTGGTAGCTGCGTAATATTTGTTGTGTGATCCGAAGTGAACTAAAACAACATTTGGTCTCCCAGAGTGCTCTGGGGGAGAAGGCTTTGTGACATCATAGCCTAGGCTAAACATCACCAGGAGGGCTGGGTAACAAAGCAATATACAGTAATATATACAGTAGAGGTAGGAAGTGTTTCCGATCCTTAAAAATTGCCATAAAATTAGGTATCCTGAATAATTTAGTACATTCTTCTACAGGTTGTTGCTGGGCCCCTTTAAGAAGCCCCTTGCTAATGTAAACAAAATGTAAACACAGTTTTGCAGCGCAATCGGGCAAGAGTGACATACAACCTGTATGTAAACACACTGAACCTACCACTTTAATAATACACTGAATATAAAATGGGGTCTTAATAGGTCCATAAAACCAAGGAGGAAATATTCTGATTATGTCAGGCCATCAGAACCCACAGGAAAGAATGTAAAAGCGACTGATAACAATATCAATAGCAGAAACGCTTAATGGGGCGCTAATAATGCCACAGGAAGTGCATTTGATAGCCCCAATTTCAAGCTACACAACATTTGCATTCATTTTGCATGCAAGGCAGATCAAGCATTTCCTTGACTGTTTCTAACAGCAAAACTACACTGAGCCAGCAGCCCTCCTGTATTATCTAAAGCACAGCAGCCCATGCTTGGAAAAAGGTAAACATACTAAACTGGAGGTGCCCGCTATAACAAAAATCTATTCCAGGTTATCTACAACTTTATATAAAAATCATGTTTTAAAAACCATCATGTTTCAGAAAAGGCTTTTAACAGGTATTCACTGTTACCCTGTGAGTCAAAAATGTGTAATTTTTAGGCACAGTTTCGTTGGACTGACCCGAGGAAGCATGGGAGGACCTGTGAAACGTGTTGTCTGTCCTGATTTTGTACTGAATTTTTTTTTTTCACAGTCGTACTGGTGTCCAATCACCTAGAGAAGTAAGCGATTTCCTCTCTTGTTTATTTTTGTTTATATAAAGTTGTAGAGAATCTGGAATATAATTTTGTCATAAAACAAAGTTGTTGCCTCAAACTTAGTTTGTTTACCTAGTCTAGCCCTCCACAGGAGGTATTCACTTTTTAAGTTTCTTTGCTAAACTGAAAGACACGAAGGAGAGCAACCTGCCAGTTTCCTGATTGGCCTGGAATACGGAGCAGTGGTTTAAAGGTCCTGCAAGCCATCCCTGTGAGTATTCACCACAATCAATTACTTCTGACCCATTATTTAACGGTACTGCAATATTGGGCACCCGGTCTCTCTGTTTACTAAGGTGATCTCAGGCTACTGACGCAATTTAGGAATCACCTACACCAACTTATATGCGTGGAAGAAGCAATATTTTATTTATAAAACAATATGTTCACTTTTTCAGGACTAGAGAAGATCAATAAAGACTGAAGGGTGGCCAACATGCGTACGTTAAAAAGGGGCGATGGGAAAAAAGGGCGCCGGGTTTTTAACGATAAACATGGATTACGTTTAAAAATGTATTTCGTTTAAAAGTAATGTTTGTAAACGTTATAAATCATTAAATAATGTGTATTAAATCGGCAATTGTAAAAACGTTAATCTTTCGTTTAAATAATGAAACGCATAATAACGTTTAAAAAAAAAATTACTAAGTAACCCTCCCTGTACCTACCCCTAACCCCTAGACCCCCCTGTTAATGCCTAAACCTAAGACCCCCCTGTTAGTGCCTAAACCTAAGACCCCCCTGTTGGTGCCTAAACCTAAGACCCCCCTGTTGGTGCCTAAACCTAAGACCCCCCTGTTGGTGCCTAAACCTAAGACCCCCCTGTTGGTGCCTAAACCTAAGACCCCCCTTTTGGTGCCTAAACCTAAGACCCCTGTTGGTGCCTAAACCTAAGACCCCCCTGTTGGTGCCTAAACCTAAGACCCCCCTGTTGGTGCCTAAACCTAAGACCCCCCTGTTGGTGCCTAAACCTAAGACCCCCCTGTTATTTTTTTCGTTTAAAAATAATGTAAAAAAATAAAAAAGGAATGTTTTTCGTTTAAAAATAATGTTTGGAAAAAATATTGTACTGGTTTTCGTTTAAAAATAATATTTAAACATGTATAAATCATTAAATAATGTGTAATCATGAGAAACAGTAATAAAACATTAAGTCTCTGGGCGCCGCTTTTAAAACGTTAGTTTTCTCCGGCGCCCTTTTTTCCCACCGGGCGCCCATTAAACGATATTTATTATAGAAGTGAATGGCGGCGCCCGATTTGTCCACTAGCCTCAGGCGCCCGAATTTACTGTTTCCGGCCAACATGACATGAATGTGAAGGCTTGGTTAGACTTAATCGGAGTCTTGGCTTAGCTAGACTAAATCTTGAAGGATTCCCAGGAACCCTGGTTTAAGTAGATACTTTAGGCCACACCAACACAGCCTTTCTTTCTCTTTGACGTTTTTTCACTCGCCATGGCGTTTGCTTTAAGTATAAAATATCTGCTTTCCTCCTCAGCCAAGATCTACTCGAGGGCTCAGTGTCAGGAACTGTTGATGAAGCTGGATTAGTAAAGTCTTTCTATTTTCTTTTCGTCCCACCCGGTTATCAGATAAAACATAAGTTCCTTCAAGCATTGCCTCGTGGAGATCGGCCCTGTAACCAAGCACCCTTAAAAGCTGGAAAAATGCAAAAAGCCGCTGTTAGAAAGGGTCAGATGAAGAACGTGAGACGTCGTCTTGGTGAGATACATGTGCCCTACCTGCTTAGGCCCGCCGATAGCGGATAATTACCCACCTCTCTTGGGTAATCTGAACTTATAATTACTCATTAACAATATAAGGGGAGTGCTGGATATTCTGCAGGAATAAGGAAGAAGGAGAGAGCTCCACAAAGGGAAGGAGGTAGGGTGAGAACGTCTTGCCAGAATGAATGCGGAGGTAATACTTTTTTTTTGAAGAGATCTTGCAGATATCCTATCTCTGGTCGGGTAGGTATTGATTGTTTTGAGTGCGGCTCTTCAGTCTCGCTACAAAGGCGACGGGTAAATCCTCGATGAATAGGGCTCTGAAGCCAGATAATGTTCCTTCTGATACAGAAATTGTAGGAGAGATAGCGAGATATTCATTCCAGCCATCTAGCGAAAGCGACGTGACTTTGCGGAATGCGGCGCGTTGCTGTAGATAACGCTAATCTGGCAGCATAAACAACAGACAGAACTTTATAATCTTCAGAATTTAAAGAGGAACTCCAGTGAAAATAATGTAGTAAAAAAGTGCTTCATTTTTACCATAATTATGTATAAATGATGTAGTCAGTGTTTGCTCATTGTAAAATCTTTCCTCTCCCAGATTCACATTCTGACATGTATTACATGGTGACATTGTTACTGTGGGCAGGTTATGTAGCTGCTCCTAGCTGTTTTGGCTGTTAGAGACAGTTGTAAACAGCTATCTCCTGTCTGTGAACCTTGTTACATTGTGGCAGTTTGCCCAGAGTACCGCGGTACTCAGAGCTTCTTGTGGGAGGGGTTTCAGCACAAAATCAGTCATACAGCGCCCCCTGATGGTCTGTTTGTGAAAAGCATTATATTTCTCATGTAAAAGGGGGTATCAGCTACTGATTGGGATAAAGTTCAATTCTAGGTTGGAGTTTCTCTTTAAAATACACCAGCCTCTTCCTGCACCAAAACAAATATGAGTTCACACTGTGTACAGTATACCGTACTTACTGTATATTACAGGTGAGCTTTCTATGTACAGTGGGATGCGAAAGTTTGGGAAACCTTGTTAATCGTTATGATTTTCCTGTATAAATCTTGTCAAATAAAAAAAAGTTTAAACTTTACAGTATAAAGGTGTTGTTTTTCTCTTTATGAAATAAAGTCATGGACAAGTTTATAAAACTATTTGATTTGGCCCAAACCTCCAATGCTAAGTAAGATTTGGTTGTTAGATTATCTTTATTTATTTTTTTTGGGGGGGGGGTTGCCGCCGGATGGGGAGGAGGTATTAATTAGAGGTGTGTGATGGCCGCGGTGTGCAGAGAGCGTTCCCAGCACACTGTCCTCGTTAATGGACACTGGACCGCTGAGTGTTGTTATTGACTGTTAGAGAGACACTTGAGGTTTGACCGGGACAGGTCAGTCTCTCGCCTCTAATGACTTCACCCTATTGAAGGAGTTAATCACACACTTTAAAAAGATGCACTTAGTTGTCACTTAGGTGCTGCACTTTCTTTCTTATGTGTCAATTAGAATGTTACTTAAAGGAGGTCTCTGGCCTTTTTTAAATTTCATTTCTTTTGATCAAAGTGAAGCTATAATGAACTTGATCAAAATGAACAGATTGTCAACGTGCTACCTAAACAGAGGCCACCTGCAGTGGAAACCGCACGACAACACGATTTCTGTTCCAGAGTGACGCCAAACCTCCCAACTTTTTTGAGATAAGAAAGAGGGACATTTTAAGACATGCTTGAGCCACACCCCTAACCACGCCCATGCCACACCCCTCATTCTGCATACCACAAAGAATTCAGAACCGCAAGATGTAGTTTTATCAGTCAGACCACATTGGTCCTCTCTATCATCAGTTTTCCTTCATTTTAACATTTGAAAATAAGAAATATATCAATTTAATTGAGGGGAATAAAGTTTGGAGTCAAACACATTTTCAGTAGAAAAATACATATCTTAAAGAGAAACTCCGACCAAGAATTTAACTTTATCCCAATCAGTAGCTGATACCACCTTTTACATAAGAAATCTATTCCTTTTCACAAACTGACCATCGGGGGCGCTGTATGACTGATATTGTGGTGAAATCCCTCCCACAAGAAAGTAGTACGTACTCCTGGCAGTTTCCTGTCTGGGAACCTTGCTGCATTGTGGGAAATAGCTGTTTCCAACTGCCAAAAAACCATGCAGCAGCTACATCACCTGCCAACAGTAAAAATGTCACCATGTGATAAATGTCAGAATGTAAATCAGGGATTTGAAAGATTGTACAATGGGCAAACACTGACTAAATCATTTATACATAATTATTGTAAAAATTAAGCACTTTTTTTTTCTTTTACAAATGTAATTAAGCACTTTTTTTATTACACTATTTTCACTGGCGTTCCTCTTTAACACAGCTCTGTACATCAGTCCCGAAAGTGGGGCACATGAGGAAGAAAGAGGGACAGAGTGATACGTTCCCAAAGAGGGACTGTCCCTCCTGAAAAAAGGACAGTTGGGAGCTATGGTGACACCCTGGCGAGGCATTACTGTTGCTATGAGTGTCAGGAGGATGTCCCACAGCGTCAGGAGGAAGCCCCTCCCTTTTGACCTTTAAGATCTCTCTGTTGGTCCTTTATAATGATGGGTGGCTTGACTGACCAACATGGTAGCTGAAGCACAGAAATAACTATCTGTTTTTCAAGTGTTTATGAGTTTTAGTCTGAGTTAAAGTGGACCTGAACTCTTGCACAGGACAGAAGGGAAACAGAGAAATACACCCTGTATGTATTTAGAGAGTTTAGCCTGTTTAATTCTACCTCATTTGTGTCTAATCACAAGTTGTAATCTGATCTCTCCCCTGTGCCACGGCAGAGATGTCAGATGAGCCCATTTCAAAGCACAGGAGGTTAACAATATGTCTGCTTCCATGAATCAGGAAGTAGAAACAGAGCAGATAAATTTTCGGAATTGTATCAGCTGTAACAAAGAAATGTTTTTTGTTTAAAGGTTATTAACCTGTTGCGTATGCTAGAGCAGAGAGGAAATTTCGAGTTCAGGTCCGCTTTAAGTGGTTTTAGCTAGTTAGTGAAGGTAAGCATGAATTTTTAGGCTGGTGGGGGACAGTTAGGGATGGGTTTCATGTGTGTGTGGGGGGGGGGGGGGGGGGAGAGGCAGCTATTAGGCATCAGAGATGTAAATAGAGGAAGGGGGGATAGTTAGGGTCAGGCATGTGGTAGTCGTGGCATCAGTGGCAAACTTTATGTTGGACATGGTGGCACGTTTAGATATCACCGAGGACAAGCAAGATTGAGGATGTGGGATGGGGTGGGTCAATTGGGCATGGGGGCTAGCAGGGTGGGATATCAGGGAGCTTATAATTAACAATCAAAGAGTGAAGGACTCCCCATTGGGGTTGAGGGTTATATTTAGCCACTAGATAGGGTAATTAGGATTAGGCAATGGAGTAGATTAAAGAGGAACTGTAACGACAAAACGGCCCCTGGGGGTACTCACCTCGGGTGGGGGAAGCCTCAGGATCTTAATGAGGCTTCCCACGCCGTCCTGCGTCCCTCGGGGGTCTCGCTGTAGCCCTCCGTGCAGCCGTGACGCAATATTTACCTTCCTGGCTCCTGCGCAGGCGCTCTGATGCCTCTCGGCGCCGAAGTAGGCGGAAATACCCGATCGCCGTCGGGTCTGCTCTACTGCGCAGGCGCAAGTTTCCGGCGCCTGCGCAGTAGAGCGGACCCGACGGAGATCGGGTATTTCCGTCTATTTCCGTGCCGAAAGTCGCCACAGCGCCCCTGCTGGAGCCAGCAAAGGTAAATATTGAACTGACAGTCGGCACAGTCGCCGGCTGTTCGGAGGGCTGCGGCGAGACCCCCGTGGGACAGAGGACGGCGTGGGAAGCCTCATTAGGATCCGGAGGCTTCCCCCACCCGAGGTGAGTACCCCCCAGGGGAGGTTTTTGTTGTTACAGTGTCTCTTTAAGCAGTTGGAAAGAGAGGGGTTCTTTGGTTGGGCGTGAAGAACAACAATTGCGTATTACAGGGTGGGTTTGGGCCCAGGCTATTGGGTAGGGTTAGTGTGAGTTAAAGGTTATAAGGCAGTAACCCTACCTTATAACCTGTAAGTCACACTAACCCTACCCAATAGCCTGGGCCCAAACCCACCCTGTAATACGCCATTGTCGTTCTTCATGCCCAACCAAAGAACCCCTCTCTTTCCAATTGCTTATTCTACCCCATTGCGTAATCCTATGGCATTTTCCTAGCATTAGCTGAAGCTTGGGATAAGCTAGGGAAAGGCTTTCCTTGGGAACAATATTTAAAGAGGAACTCCAGTGAAAATAATGTAATAAAAAAAGTGCTTCATTTTTACAATAATTATGTATAAATGATTTAGTCAGTGTTTGTAAAATATGGTGCCCATATATAGTACAATGTTAGCATTTTTTCGATTAGATAATTTTGTTTGATCATTCCGTTAGATCGAATATAAAGATTTGTCCAACATGTCCGATCAGATTTTCATTGAAAAAATTGGATAATCGATTCTTTTTTCTTGATCGAAAAAAAAAAGATTATTTTAAACCTTCATTTCATTTCAATTAGATCGCTTTGGTCCAATAAACGGGAAAATTTAACTTTTTTTTGTACCATGTATGAGCACCATTACAGTACGGCATTTATCACATGGTGACATTTGTACTGCTGGCAGGTGATGTCAGTGGCAAGAGATGCTGCTTGCTTTTTTGGCAGTTGGAAACAGCTGTAAACAGCAGTTATTTCCCACAATGCAACAAGGCTCCCACAGTGTGACGTCAGAACCATGGTCCTGACATCACGCTGTGGGAGGGGTTTCCCCACAATATCAGCCATACAGCACCCCCTGATGATCCATTTGTGAAAAGGAAAATATTTCTCATAGGAAGGGGGTATCAGCTACTGATTGGGATGAGGTTCAATTCTTGGTTACGGTTTCTCTTTGTGTTTTGGGGGCTACAAAGCCTGCCATTTGGCTGCATTAAACTCACAACCTCCATTATTATTTTTTTAACTTCTCACTTTGCAATGTCTCAATTAATTTCCTCCCCTACTACTATTAAAGATCCTCCTTAGGGTAGCATGGGGCAGTCAGGTTTCGTCGGCATGTAGTGCTTGCCTCTGACAGGCTGGACTGAAATCACAGATATTCTGGTGAAAAAGTGGTTAAACGAAGAAAGGTGTTTTTGTGATGTTAAGCCGGAGTGAGCCATATTTAGCCACTAGCAGGTACAGCACGGTAATAATTGTGGGCAGCAGGTGGTGCAGCAGAATGAAACGGGAACTTCAGACGTTTATAGGTCTCTCTGCTGGTGTTTTCTCTCCGCGGCGTTACATTTGGTATAAATAAAGAGCGCGCGGATTTCTCCCCGGTGGAACGACCGCTCAGATGCTACACGTTCTGCCCGTATGTGGCGCCTCCGACTGCTCTCCTGCGCGGCGGCGCGGCGTGTCGCCCCGCCAAACAAAGCCCGGTTTAAAACGCGATTTTAATGACCCTATTTATGTGATATCGCCTGTTTATTTTTATACGTTTTCATAACTTGCTTCCTGTTAGAAAAATACTTTCGGTAAACAACATTAAGATATTTCCGCTGCGCAGGTTGAATGAAGTGACACTCCTTCAGAGGAGGCCCAAAAATAGAACGCAAAGATGGAGGAGAGGAAAGAAGGGAACTGAAACACAAAATCCCCTGTTAGTTGGTGGGCATCCTCGCTGGCTTTGCAGGAAAATCTTTGTAGAGGGTTTAGAACTACAGGTAGTCCCCGACTTGCAAATGACCCGCCGATACGAACGGCCCAAAAGTGTAAAATTTAATTTCAAAAAGACCTTGTAGTTTTTGGAAAATTCCATTTTAATAAAAATTCAAAAAACATTTTAAAATGCAAAGAACTGTTAAAATGACATTTTACTGTGGTACACCTGAGGGCACAGAGGGGACACAGTGGGGGGGGGGGAGGGGGTGTTTGGAAGCTGAGGTGACACAGAGAGGGACTATGAGTCTGAAGGCATAGGGTGGCATAGAGGAGGTACATGGGACAAAGATGTCACAGAGGGGTACACTGAAGGCACAGGGGACAGAGGTGATACGGGCATAGTTGAGGCAATGGGGGGCATAGAGGAGGTACAGGGGACAGAGATGGCACAATGTTGCGACTTAAAGAGGAACTCCAGTGAAAATAACTTATTGAAAAGGTGCTTCATTTTTACAATAATTATGTATAAATGATTTAGTCAGTGTTTGCCCATTGTAAAATCTTTCCTCTCCCTGATTTACATTCTGACATTTATCACATGGGGACATTTTTACTGCTGGCAGGTGATGCCTGTGGAAAAAGATGATGCATTTTTGGCAGCTGGAAACAGCTGTTAATTCCCACAATGCAACAAGGCTCCCACAGTGTGATGTCATGCCCATGGTCCTGACATTTTTGCTGTCTGTGAACCTCGTTGCATTGTGGGAAATAACGGCTTTTTCCAACTAAGCGAGCAATACCTCCCTCTGTGCGTAGAACTCTCAGTAACGAACATTCCGTACAGATCACCTGGCAGAACTAAACATATCTCCACCAGTGATACATTTCAGGATGTAAATCAGGGAGTGGAAAGATTTTACAACGAGCAAACACTGACTAAATAACCTACAACTGAATATTGTAAACAATAAGCAGTCGTATTCATTATGGTATTTTCACTACAGTTCTTCTTTAAAGTCTAACAATAACTAGAAAAGTTGAAATTCAGAAAGACAAATAATATAAAAATGGTATTAATAATAATAATAGGATCACAGAGTTCATGTAAAGTAGCAGATAATGGCATTGTGAATAATCTGCCAATGTCATTCTGATCAGCGTCTTCAGAAGAGGGGGGGGGGGGGGGGGGGAGCAGAAGCCAGACAGGTTGCAAAGCGATTTTTCTTTTTACATTTCTGACTTTCCACAGAATCCAAATATTTTCAGAGCTGAGCCCTGGGCCACAATTTACGTTTCCACACATCCATCCATTCACAGGTATATAAGGTTTTACGGCCTATACCAACACTCCTCTCTGTTTCAGGCTTCCTATAAAAATATCCCAGCCTGGTGCGGGGCGTTGTGAAGGAGCCTCTGTGACTGCGCTAATCACGTCTAGCTTCAGAGTTTAACGATTCAGACCCAGGCGCACGGATAAATCCCCCAGAAAAGGGGCAACTTTTAAAAATAGACTTCGGGTTCATGAAACCTTTGATATAAGATATTTTTTTCAGCCTAAAACATACGAGCGCTGCCTTCTGTAGACTGCTGGAAGAACTGTAAACTTGCCCCCAAAAATGTATTTTCCTCATTGTGAGCTCTGCAACTACGACAGCTGTAGACGGAATGATCAGACTTCCCAGCAATACGAGGTATCATCAGAGATGGATGAAGCACGCTGGCGTAGGGGTTCGCGCTCTCGCCTTGCAGTGCTGGGTCCCCCGGTAAAATCCCAGCCAGGTCAATATTGGCAAGGAGTTTGTATGTTCTTCCCGTGTCTGTGTGGGGTTTCCTCCGGGCACTCCGATTTCCTCCCACAGCCCAAAACATACAGATAAGTTAATTGGCTTCCCCCTAAATTGGCACAGTTGGTGACTGGGATTAATGTTCAGAAAAGTGGGTGAAGCCTACAAAAGCCAATCAAAATTCACCCATTGATTTTCAAGGGGAATAGTTAATTGCTGCCATTCTTGCACTGCTAGTGGCACAAGCCTCAAACCTGGTACAGTTGGTCATTGGGTGACTGGGGTTCAAATCCAGAAAAGGGGGTGGAGCCACAAACTAGTCGTTAGCGATACTAGGAGGTGGAGGTGATGAAACTAAAAATAAAACATACAGATATCACAGACACAAGAAAGTGAATATGGGGAGCAGCTGGTTAAGCCTCGGTTTCCACATGCCACGGAAAACGACCGTTTCAGGTTGATCTTCTCGATCGGTTCGCACCAGAGCAGACGTGGTTTCACTATAAGTTTCTATGGGGAAGACATCCTCTATATGGAAAAACACTGCATATTGGGACTTTCTGTTGCTTTTACTACAACAAACTGAATGGTTCCGTTAAAAATCACAGGTGGTAGCGGCCCTATTTTTATCATAAGATCCGTTTGCATGTCCGTCACTGCACTTCAGAAAGTGTTCCGAGTGGTTACATTTTCGTGCAAGTGGGATCTGAGGGTAACTATATATCCCCCCCCCCCCCCCCCCCCAAAAGAAAAAAAAAAAAAACATTTACACCCTTTTACCATCCAGTAACCTTCATGGCCAGAAGGCCTGGAAAGGATCTGGATAGGATGGCTATAACACAAAGTTGTACGAGTGAAGCTAGGACCGAACTCACAGCCCAGCGAGAGTGGGCAAGGGGGAATTGATTTTACTTTAAATGTATGGTATTCAGGACTGTGGAGTCAGTCGGAGTCAGAGTAATTTTGGGTACCTGGAGTCGGAGGTTTCAATAAACTGAGGAGTCGGAGTTGGAGTCGGAGGATGTTTGAACCAAATCCATAGACTTTGTAAAAATTAGACTAAGGAGTCGGAGTCGAGGCGTCGGAGTGGGAGCAATTTTGGATACCTGGAGTCGGAGGTTTCATAAGCTGAGGAGTTGGAGTCGGAAGATTTTTGTACTGACTCCACTGCCCTAATGGTATTTCCACAAATCATTGACACTGATTCCACTAAAGTGGAGCATATCACTTGAAATGTATGTTATTTGGGCACGGTGGCGTAGTGGTTAGCGCCCTCGCCTTGCAGCCCTGGGTTCCTGGTTCATATCCCGGCCAGGTCAACATCGGCAAGGAGTTTGTATGTTCTTCCCGTGTCTGTGTGGGTTTCCTCAGGGCACTCCGGTTTCCTCCCACGTCCCAAAAACATACAGATAACTTAATTGGCTTCCCCCTAAATTGACCCTAGACTATGATGCATGCACTACACGATACATGCATAGACATATGACTATGGTAGGGACTAGATTGTGAGCTCCTCAGAGGGACAGTTAGTGATCAGACAATAGATACCCTGTAAAGCGCTGTGGAAGATGTTGGTGCTATATAAATACCAAATAATAATAATAAATAATTTTGACAATGTATGCTAGTTTGTTGGAACCCCCCAAACAGGTGACCTGCTTAGTCTTTATTAATAATGGGAAAAACAAAAGTTTGCTTTCTTAAAACAAAAAGAATTTGCGATAATTCAGGTTGGAGTGAGCTTGAGATGTCTCCCAGGCACCACTGCTGAATATATGCAAATTAACCATTGTATCCTTAGAAGCTAAACACACCTCCAGAACCGCTGGAATGCAATGATGTGTCAGCTTGTTAATTTGTACAGAGCCATAATAATCCAACATGCATACAGACTGTTTCTGATTGGTTGTCCCTCATCAGTGCATGGCATGGATTAATTTGGCTCTTTGGAGTAGGGCTTGTATCACTGAGAGGTACAGACTAACCAGCAATGATGGAAGACACGCTGTCTGTTGCCATTGATATGCAGTAGCTTACAAAGAAAATAAGGGGGGGCGGTCCCCAGAGTTTTCCTTTAATTGCGCTTGAAGTTCTGCTCAATATATTATTTGTGCCTATAACTTTTTATTTATTTACCTCGCCCGGTTTGCTCAAAAAACACCCCCTCCTCCTCGAGGCCTGCTTCATTTCTGTCTCGGACGTGAAAACTAATTTTGATGTTTTTTGAAAACACACGACAGCTCATAAAATAATGATTGAAATTGGAAGAGAAAAGTATCCACACTGGCGGAGCGGGGGAGGAGGTCCCGCCGTATTTCATGCCGGCTCCGTCACCAGGTAAAAAATAAGGGGGGGGAACATGGCAGAGTTTACTCAAGGAAAATACTTAAGCAAACGCAAATAAAGAGGAATACATGGATCCATTTCATAGAGGAGAACTGGCAAATTTTACACTCAATTCGCAAAGAAAACAGAAAACTAATTAAGGGATTTATGGGAAGGCAATGTAATGGTCTTAGGTGGCAGGGAAAACATGTATGCTCTCCGCCTAAGTAAGTAAGACATTCATTTGGTTATAACTCAGCAGAGCTCTGGGAAGGCCTAATAAAAATCTATAGATTGTTTTCCTTTTTTAGTGAAACTTTATTTTTATTTTTTTTTAGGTCCCAGAACTTTATTGTCCTTTGTGACTCTAGAGCAGAGTTTGAAACCCCACCCACCCAACCTCTTCCAATCTGACTGTACCATGGCAACACGTTCACGTTGTCCGCTGAGAGGAGGAGTCTCTGCTGTGCGTATGGACCTGGTACCAGCAAGTCGAAAGCTGTTATTTATTTTCTCAGGGGCTGTGGTGGCATTTTTGGCACATCTACCACTTTGCTAACTAAACCCTGGCTTAAAGAGGAACTCCAGCCTAAACAAACATACTGTCATTAAATTACATTAGTTATGTTAATTAAAATAGATAGGTAATATAATCTTTTACCCACACTGTTTTAAAAGAACAGGCAAATGTTTGATTTCATGATGGCAGCCATCTTTTTGGTTGAAAGGAGGTGACAGGGAGCATGAGACACAGTTCTAGCGGTCCTGTGTCCTGAGCACCTCTCCCAGTTGCTAGGCAACATGAATAACAACATAGGAAATCCCATCTTGCGCTGCACAGCATCAGGGAAAAAAAGCCCCGGCTTTTTTTTTTTTGGTGGGTGGAGCTTAGCTAAAAATGCAGCTAAAAATGATGCTTTGGTAAGAAAAACAAAGTTCTGATGCTGTGAAATTGTAAAAGAAACACCAAGCCTTTTCAGTTCTGCTGAGTAGATTTTTTATTCTGGAGGTTCACTTTAACAATAACAACTCTTCCAATGCCTAACTCTAACCTCTACCTTTACTTAACATATAACCACTTCCTGATGCCTAACCATAACCGCCTTGTCTTAAAGAGGAACTGTAACCCAGGATTTACCTTCATCCCAATCAGTAGCTGATACCCCCTTTCTCATGAGAAATATATTCCTTTTCTTGAATAGATATCATCAGGGGGGTCTGTATGGCTGGTATTGTGGTGAAACCCCTCCCACAGTGTGATGTCAGGACCTTGGTCCTGACAGTTTCCTGTCTGTGAACCTCGTTGCATTGTGGGAAATAACGGCTATTTCCAACTGTCAGGCAACTGGTATCTATGTATATCTATAAAAACACAGCCTTTCAGCCTATCGCATTGTTAGGGGGTGTGGTTATATATAACGACAGTTGGTGCTGTCTAGTTTTTTGTTTTTTTTTCTTGTCTGCCAGTAGTAAAGATGATGATTGCAGGCTCGTTATAGATCAAACAATATGAGCAAATTACATGGCGAATATCAATAATTTCTCGATCTCTCTTCTATGATTACACTTCTTAGTTTTGATGTTTGTATGTATTGATTTACTTTTTCCCACTTTTTGCTAAAGTTCCTTTTTTAACATAGATGCCTTACAGAACCTCAACCATAACCCTCCCTTCTTAACATTAAAGCCTTCTTGAGCCCTAACCTCCCCTTAATGCTAACCCTTTCCTAATGCCAAACCTTAACATTAACCCCTTTATAATGTTGAAATGGAAGTAACAGCATACAGTTGTCCTCTCGTCGTGTTTTGTGTCTGAGGGTCGGCACATGGCTGTGCTGCTCTTATGTTGCCGACCTCTTTAGCCCCTCGCTCTGGTGTACTGTGATGTTATGCTTCTCATTGTTTATAGGTTATTGATGATTAGGGATGAGCAAGAAGTGAAACAGTACACGCTCGTGTCTGAGATGGGGGCCGCGGCAGGGAGGGTTAATTTACCCGTGTGATGGTCTCTTTCCCTCCATCTTCGCAATACAGGTAGTCCCCGACTTAGGAACGGCATGGATTCTGTGTTTTTTCATGGGAACGAGTCAAAAAAATGTTGTTTTTCTTTAAATTGGACTTGTAGATTTTGAGAAAATCGATTTTTAAAAAATTCTAAGAAAAAATGGCTTTTGAACTTCTATAAGCAGGAGGGCAGAGGTGACACAGAGGGGGACACTGGAGGCACAGGGGGGTACAGAGGAGGTACAGAGGGCAGAGGTGACATTGAAGACGCAGGGGGGCACAGCGGAGGTGCAGGGGACAGAGGTAACACAGAGGGGGACACTGGAGGCACAGAGGAGGTACAGGGGGCAGAGGTGACACAGAGGGGGGCACTGGAGGCACAGGAGGGCACAGAGGAGGTACAGGGGACAGAGGTGACACAGAGGTGGACACTGGAGGCACAGAGGAGGTACAGGGGGCAGAGGTAACACAGTGGGGGACACTGGAGGCACAGGGGGGCACAGAGGTGGTACAGAGGGCAGAGGTGATACAGAGGGGGACACTGGAGGCACAGGGGAGGTACCGAGGGCCGAGGTGACACAGAGGGGGACACTGGAGGCACAGGGGGGCACAGGGAAGGTACAGGGGGCAGAGGTGACACAGAGGGGGACACTGGAGGCACAGGGGAGGTACCGAGGGCAGAGGTGACACAGAGGGGGACACTGGAGGCACAGGGAGGCACAGAGGAGGTACAGGGGACAGAGGTGACACAGAGGGGGACACTGGAGGCACAGGGGAGGTACCGAGGGCAGAGGTGACACAGAGGTGGACACTGGAGGCACAGGGGGGCACAGAGGAGGTACAGGGGACAGAGATGGCACACTGTTCCGACTTAAGAACAGATTCAGGTTAAGAACGAACCTACAGCCCCTATCTCGTTCGTTAACCGGGGACTACCTGTACTTCCTCCTTCAGGCGTTCCGGTGGTGAAGCAAGAAGTAAGTGTTACGGGATGGAGCACAGTGTGGTGCACCACAGCAAGCAGAGGATATCACACAGGTAAATCAACCCTCCCTGTCACGACCCCCATCTTGGACATGAGTGGGTACTGTTTTACTTCTTGCAAAACTGTGCTCACTAAGGACCGGTTTACATTAGCATTTTTTTCCGGAACGTAACCGGAATGTATACAGTACAAACGGAACAGATGTGAAAGGATCCAATGTTAACCTATGGATCCATTCACATGCGTCCGTTAGTACGGATAGGTTCCGTACGTTCCGATCCCCGGACCTAAATATTGCTGCAGGCCCTAATTTTCCGGACCGTTCTGCCCAGCGGAAAGGATCCGGACACAAAATGCAGCAGCATTGGGGCAATGTAAAACGGAACATTTCTTCACACTAGTGTTACACACTAGCGTTCCACGGGGGATGGGGGCATGGGCCCACGCAAACCTGAGTGACGGGAGGGTGAGGGGAGGTGCAGCAGCCGGGCGGGTAGGTGAGGGAGGGTTTATACATACCTAATCTTCCATAGCACCCGGCGGCAGAGGCTTCCGTCTTCTTTCCTGTCATGTGACTAGTCACATGACGCGCTGTGTAGTTACAGCGGAAGAAGAGGAAGCCTCTACCGTCGGCTGCTACGGTAGATTAGGTATGTATTGCTGAGTGAAAACGGATCTGATCAATCATTGATCAGATCCGTTTTCACTATGTGAACCGGGCCACGGACTGAACCATCCGGATCTGGTGAAGCGGATCCTTTTTGGCTGAAAAACGCTAATGTGTACCGGGCCTAATCCCTATTTATGATTACTTGTTATTTGTAATAATCGGCTGCTTTGGACAATTTATTCCATGTAAGCCAATGTTGTCAAACTCAATCACGTAAGGGACCAAAATCTAAAACCTAAGCCGCGGGCCAAATTGTTATTAAGATTTAACATTTATTGAACAGCCTCAAACTAAGTAGCGTAACCATAGCAAAAGGGGGGGTCAGCTCCTCCCCCTTCTGCAGAGTAGCGCAGTGGAGCAGTATAATATTTACCTGCCCTGGGTACTGCTTCGGCAGAAAAGGATCAAGGTGAAATACGGCCCAAGGCAAGACTCTAGCCTTCCCTTCACCATAGTCGTTTTGGTAAGCTGAGGTAACGGAGGAGGTGTGTGTGTGTGTGTGTGTGTGGGGGGGGGGGTGTTTACCAGCCAAACGTGGGGTTTTGGATCCCAAGAGGGGGCTTCATAGTCATTTTTTCTGCCGGGTTCCAAGAGTTTTTGCTGCCCAAACAGAATATTCCAACCAGAATCTACCACCGGTGTGCTCCTCCGGATGGGAAGGCCTGTCGTTTTTTTTTTTTACTGCTTACAAAGATGCACATTTGAAGATCTGGAAGGCCACATAAAATGGCTAGGAGGGGCACTTTTGGCCCACGGGCCTTTGTGTTTGACACCTGTGATGTAAGCAGTCTGTGTAAGTTACTTTGGGCAGGTTTACTGGGGTAGTGGTTGTATTATGGTAAATTGTAACTAGGGGAACTAGCCCCTCATTATGCTACTTCCAGGGCAGCGGCAGGGTGTGCAGATTTAGAATCTAGAGTCGGAGGTTTGGCCTTTGCTCTGATTCCGCAGCTGACCATCCAGCTTATTCCATGGTTTGCATTTCGTGGAAAGGAGAAGTGACCTGCCTGCTGATAATCTGCACTGCGGCTCCAACTGCCAGTGTTCCTCCGAGGAAAAACTGCCTGTCATCACGTCTCCTCAGCTGTGTAAATATGTATTTATCTCATACAGTGAAGATACGCGCTGTGGAATGTCTTCTTTGTATACCTATTCATTTTCTGAAGCAACCTGTCACAAACAAGACAAGATCTCTATGCAGCAACGTGCGATCGGGTCACTGCCCAGGTACAACTGTGTCAATAATGAATATCCACTCTGGAAAGGAACTTTGAAGGCTTACAGACCCTTGTGCGCGCGTCAGCTGACGACCCGCTGTGTTGGTATGTGGGGGGAGGGGACAACGAACGGTGCATTCGTTACATCACCTGTGGCAGGTGAGATCGCCGGGGGGGTGTTTCGGTGTTGCTGGGGTTGAGTAGATCCAACCGGCGGTTCACTCGTGGGTTGGACATTGGGGTTCATGTGGTGGGCTGAGGCGGTAGTTCCCGGCCACCTCAGCCCTCCTAAGTCATGCGTGTGTACGAGGCTAATGATAAAATCTGATAAGATTAGCTGCATGCTGGTTTCAGGTGTGTGGTTTAGACCCTACAGACCAGAAAAATCAGGACAGCCAGGCAACTGGTATTGTTCAAAAAGGAAATAAATATGGCAGCTTCCATAGGTCTCACACCTCAGGTTTCTTCTACAAGCTGTTACTCCTGAGACTTTGCTGTGTGATGGGCTGCTTGTGTCACAGACCCCCCTTCCCACCCCCCAGACGGTCCTTCTCACCATTTGTAGTCCATCACTCAGTAGGCCTGTCGACGGGCCAAGTGAGGAACAGAAAATCCATTTACAAAGATCCCTCGCCCCACATGTTATTGCAATTTAATATTTTCACACACAGACGCATCATTATCTGGGAACTCGACACTACGGGGATAATTATATAATATTTAAGGAGCTTCTCGCTTTTAAATAAGAGTTCTGAGGCAAGTGATGGCTGAAATGTGTTCCTCGACACATGCCGCTAACCAAGATTATTCTAAACGGTGAAAATCTCAGCTTCAATAATTTATTATCAGCAATTATGATACTTTAAGGCCCCGTTCACACTGTACGCGTTTCCAGCCGCGTTTTGGAAACGCGTGCAGGTGGCCGACACGCACGACATCAGACAGAGCATAGAGTGCAATGTCTGATGTTCACACTGCATGCGTTCCGGACCTGTGCGGTCCGGGAACGCATGCTGCACGCATTTTTTGTAAAAACGCATGGCTGTCCCATTCACTTTTCAGTGATGGGACCAGCCACGCAACGCATACGAACGCGGATGGCGTGCGTTCGTACACGTTGCGGTCCGCATGCGTTGCGGTCTGCGTTCTGCAGTCTGAACGGGGCCTTACACTTCAGCCTCCTCCTATACACGCTCGTCCGTCAATGACGAATGAGGAACAACGGATCGGCCAAGTAAAATAGGTAATACGATATAGAAAGGCAGTTGTCATCGTCCACGTAACCGATCTATCCTGGTGGATCCGTTAGGACGATTATCCGATTAGCAGTGAGTCTTTGAGAAGGCTTGCGATTTTCCAAACTCAAGTACCGTAAAATTACAAATGGAATCGGGGGAATGCATTCATACTGAATGCGTTTCTGATTTTCTAAAAAGGCAATCATAGTTCTGCATCTTCCCTGCGTTCTCAATGGAGCCCAACAGAGTAAAAATCGCAAAACGCCTTTCTGTTTTGCAACTGCATTTCGCGATTTTTGGTGTGAAAGAGCCCTAAGTCATTAGAAAGTTATTAGAAAGTAGATTTTACCCTGACATTTTTTCTGAAAGCTCTGTACATATTCTAGATGAAACTCAGTCAAGGCAGCCGAAACTGACCTTCCCTGCTGAAAATCCAGAATGTGGCCAGTCGACTTGACCGAACAATGGCCGAGAGCATTGCTCTCCCCACTTACCCAGCTCACAGTGACGTTACTCCTACTCCGCTCTGTTGGCCCTCCACATAGGAACAGAAAATGTCGCTGGCCTGCAGGTCACCGATGCATCTGTTCAGCCTAGGCCCACAATGTTGCCCAAGGGATCGAGTCCTGATCTTTTTAAACATAAGTACGAGGCAACCCCAAGGTTAAAAAACCAGATACTTACCTAAGAAGCCGGTGCAAGAACGGGAGTGGGATGTCGCCCTGATTGGGGCGATCAGGCGGTTCCCAATGCTTGGCGGTTCTCTCCAATCCAGTAGAGAAAATTGGAGGAAACACAAAAGAGAGCGCTCTGAGCGACATGTAGAGAATGGGCATTAGCCCTAATGAGGGTTGTGTTGGAGGGAACAGCCTAATTAAGCAATGGAGCGGGCTCCAGCGGAAGTCAGAGATCTGTAGTAGTGCTGGGTAACTGTCCCACTGTGGGTCCTCTGTCTCTCAGCAGGGACCTCGTCAATGAAGGGCAGGGTGACCATCCATACCAGACGGCACGGGTGTAGATCACGGAAGACCCCGCTAGGTTGCTAGGCAATGCAGACAAATTGTAGCGCGGAGAACAGAGCAATGTAATAGGGTTTATTAGGTTTAGAACAACACGTTTCACAGAGGTACACCCTTCATTTCTTCAGGTCAACTTGAATTTGGCTGTTCCCTCCAACACAGTCCAGGTTAGACCGGTCCTCGTAGAGCTAATGTCCATTCTCTACACATCGCTCAGAGCGCTCTCTTTTGTGGTTCTTGCAATTTACCAAAGAAGAGGAAAGCCTCTGCATCCTCCAGAGGTTTCCTACGTCCTCCTGCAGACCACCGTGGCTGTCCGGGACCCTCGAGGAGATTGCGACCGCTCTCGTCTTTATGCACGAATGCAGCTGTGCTGCATTTGCGCGAGTATGGCCACATTTATTAGCGTAGTATGACCATGCTCATGCGCGAAGAGGAGAGCAGACACGATCAGAAATCCAACAAGCGCTTGGCCAATGTTTCCGCATGCAAGAACCAAAAGGACAAGGGAAGACTCTGCAAGAATCAGAAGGCTTGCTTCGTCTTGGGTAAGTATCTGTTTCTGAACCTTACTTTCACCGCAGGTACACTTTAAAGGGACTCCGAGCGCCTCTCATGGGTATGCCTTTAAGACTCCAACCAGTACTGCAAAGTACTTAAAGATGCATACCTTTCTGTAGCTTGTGCTCTCCTCTTTCATTTGATGACCGAATCGCCGTTCTACACCAAATAGTTTTCGTTCGATTTCCATTTAAAAATTGCGGCTGCCATCTTGGCTATGTTATAACTTCTGGGTCACCCCTGTCTTCTCTGTTAGAGAAGTGCATCACTGAAAGAAGCAGGAAGAGGAAGTGACACGCATGGCCATTGCAAGAGGCTCCTCCAGAGGGGTCATAGCACGACTTTGTTGGAAGTAGTCTGTCTTAAAGGCATCCCCATGAGAGGTGCTCG